>NC_091206.1:10286868-10359368 GCF_040958095.1 Procambarus clarkii | reverse complement strand
GTGCGTTCTGGCTATTAGGTACGACATATATATATATATATATATATATATATATATATATATATATATATATATATATATATATATATATATATATATATATATATATTAGTATATTTTGGTAGCAGTCTTTCCTGTAGACATATATTATTAAATATGACCGAAAAAGTAAGATTAATAATTCTAACACGAATTTTCTCAATCTTTCGTACATTACGCTTCACTGTTGGAGGTAAATTAAAAATCAATTCTCCAAAATTCATTTTTATTTCTAGTCTGACGCGACACGGGCGCGTTTCGTAAAACTTATTACATTTTCAAAGACTTTAGTTCACAAATACACAACTGAACATACGTATCTCCGATTTTATATCTACATTTGAGTGAGGTGGGAGGGGTGATGTGGCATTAACACAAGACAGAACAAGAGGGGATATTAATAGGGTATTAAAAGTATCAACACAAGACAGAACACAAAGAATGGGTATTGAATAGAAGTGTTTGTAGAAAGCCTATTGGTCCATATTTCTTGATGCTTTTATATTGGAGCGGAGTCTTCAGGTGGGTAGAATATAGTTGTGCAATAATTGGCTGTTGATTGCTGGTGTTGACTTCTTGATGTGTAGTGCCTCGCAAACGTCAAGCTGCCTGCTATCGCTGTATCTATCGATGATTTCTGTGTTGTTTACTAGGATTTCTCTGGCGATGGTTTGGTTGTGGGAAGAGATTATATGTTCCTTAATGGAGCCCTGTTGCTTATGCATCGTTAAACGCCTTGAAAGAGATGTTGTTGTCTTGCCTAAATACTGGGTTTTTTGGAGCTTACAGTCCCCAAGTGGGCATTTGAAGGCATAGACGACGTTAGTCTCTTTTAAAGCGTTCTGTTTTGTGTCTGGAGAGTTTCTCATGAGAAGGCTGGCCGTTTTTCTGGTTTTATAGTAAATCGTCAGTTGTATCCTCTGATTTTTGTCTGTAGGGATAACGTTTCTATTAACAATATCTTTCAGGACCCTTTCCTCCGTTTTATGAGCTGTGGAAAAGAAGTTCCTGTAAAATAGTCTAATAGTGGGTATAGGTGTTGTGTTAGTTGTCTTTTCAGAGGTTGCATGGCTTTTCACTTTCCTTCTTATGATGTCTTCGATGAAACCATTGGAGAAGCCGTTATTGACTAGGACCTGCCTTACCCTACAGAGTTCTTCGTCGACTTGCTTCCATTCTGAGCTGTGGCTGAGAGCACGGTCGACATATGTGTTAACAACACTCCTCTTGTACCTGTCAGGGCAGTCGCTGTTGGCATTTAGGCACATTCCTATGTTTGTTTCCTTAGTGTAGACTGCAGTGTGGAAACCTCCGCCCTTTTCCATGACTGTTACATCTAGAAAGGGCAGCTTCCCATCCTTTTCCATCTCGTAAGTGAAACGCAGCACGGAACTCTGCTCAAATGCCTCCTTCAGCTCCTGCAGATGTCTGACATCGGGTACCTGTGTAAAAATGTCGTCAACATACCTGCAGTATATGGCCGGTTTCAAGTTCATGTCGACTAAGACTTTTTGCTCGATGGTACCCATGTAGAAGTTTGCAAACAGGACACCTAGGGGAGAACCCATGGCGACCCCATCTACTTGCTTATACATGTGCCCATCTGGGCTCAAGAAGGGTGCCTCTTTAGTACAAGCTTGGAGTAGTTTCCTCAGAATATTTTCTGGCATGTCAAGAGGAGTACAGGCTGGATCACGATACACTCTGTCGGCTATCATTCCGATTGTCTCGTCCACAGGTACGTTGGTAAACAGCGATTCTACGTCCAACGAGGCTCTTATCCCTGTGGCCCGTGTGCCCCGCAGTAAGTCAACAAGTTCCTTTGGAGACTTCAGGCTGAAGGCGCAAGGAACATAAGGAGTCAGCAGGCCGCTGAGTCGCTTCGCCAGTCTGTACGTGGGTGTGGGTATCTGGCTAATGATTGGCCGAAGTGGGTTTCCAGGCTTGTGCGTCTTGACATTTCCATACGCATATCCAGGTTTATATTCCCCAATGATCTTTGGCAGGTGGAGTCCGGATTTCTTGGCGTTCACAGTTTCGATCAGTTTGTTGATTTTGCTTTTAATTCGGCTGTAGTGTCCTTCGTTACCCTTTGGAACTTAGTTTGGTCAGAGAGTATGATGTTCATTTTCGCCAGATATTCGTCTTTTTTAAGAATGACATATATTGGCGACTTGTCACCTCTCCTGACAACTATCTCCTTGTTCTCACGAAGGCTTTTAGCTGCCGCTTTAAGCTCGGGGGACAGTATGGTGCTTCTGTAGTTGCCTCGATTCTTTCCCTATTAATATCCCCTCTTGTTCTGTCTTGTGTTAATGCCACATCACCCCTCCCACCTCACTCAAATGTAGATATAAAATCGGAGATACGTATGTTCAGTTGTGTATTTGTGAACTAAAGTCTTTGAAAATGTAATAAGTTTTACGAAACGCGCCCGTGTCGCGTCAGACTAGAAATAAAAATGAATTTTGGAGAATTGATTTTTAATTTACCTCCAACAGTGAAGCGTAATGTACGAAAGATTGAGAAAATTCGTGTTAGAATTATTCATCTTACTTTTTCGGTCATATTTAATAATATATATATATATATATAAATATATATATATATATATATATATATATATATATATATATATATATATATATATATATATATATATATATATAATATATATATTGAATTAAGTTTATAAAAGAAAAGTTGTGTGATGAGGGTCGAGAAGTTATTATAGTAGCTGCACAAGTTTATCTCGTAAACACCAACTGAAGGGAACTCTCTGCGGGATAAAACTCTGAACTCTTAATCCATCTGAAGCGAGATTGATCTCGCTGCCTGGCATGTGTGGTGGGTGATTCTGTTGAGGGCGAACCCGGTGATAGTTACATTTTGATGAAACATAAAACCTTTCTTTCCTGGTGTGTCACTAAACCGTTTGTACCGTTATTTAAGACTCCGGGATAGACTGACCTCAGATGGTGTTGTCTTTCCTGTAAGGCTGTGAGAAACAACTTTGAGATATTTGCTGTTGCCAGGGTGTATGGACCTTAAATAATAGTAGGCATGCAGTCTTTTAATGTCTAGGTTCAAAGTTACACTAACGAGCAGGGAGAACGAACCGTCAGTTTTACTGTATTTTTATGAGTGGGCCTTTGTTCATTTGCACCAACCGGAGACGTCAGTATCGGGAACATTCATGATGCACAGAGAATAAGTACGATTTAAATTTCCTTGAAAAGCGTTAATTGCAACAAGACTCGACGGAATTGTACAATTAGATGGCGAAGTTAATCAGTGGGTATATAAATTATGTTATGAAATTTAACCCATGTTAGAACACGAAACATTTTATTTAGGTGTGTTGATTTAAATTAATTTGAAAAGTTTACAGGTCAGTGGAACTACCAGGGAGCATCATATTCGCAACTTCACTGGGAAATATCAGGCATATAAATAGGAGCCGCCTCGCAAGGGTCAACATTCTCCAGATTCCATTATTCTTATTTTCTTATTACACACTGGTGGTAGTTGCTGCCCCCCCCCACCCCCTCATCCCTTCTTCTCGGTCCCTCGCTCACTTTTCTCTCTCTCTCTTTCTCTTGCTTTCATCTATAGTTTCGCTGAGGATATTGTTCGTCATCACACTAGTGTTTTAAACGCTCTCGGAGATTTTTCACTTTTCATATTCCATTTTATAAATATGTAGTTCCGTGGATTCTTAGAGGCTCCAGCATGTTAGTATTATTGGCGAGGGAAACAAATCAGCTGAAGCTCCACGTGTACTCTTCATTTTTCAAATAGTGTCTCAACATATTCTCTAATTCATATTTATAATTTGTTCAAACTTAACGAACCTTAAAATTATCCATTTTGTTTTCGAACCTTTAAACTGCCCAGGTCTGAAAGTGGCCCCGGATGATTTTCCAGCAACTAGACAGTTGTATCTATGTCAAAGTTTAGTAAATATTGTAAAAAATTCAACCGAGATGTGCAGAGCAAAGCCAAATTTTCTGTCAGTAAACTGTCATTTTTATGGAATTCAGGCGTTTGAGCTCCAAGACTCGGACGTTCACACGAAATTCCAGGAATTCCTAATTTTTGCTTCACAAAGCTGGAAACATTCATGGAAATCTCAAAATAATTCCATTTTGCAATTGCATTATTTTTCATTCTTGTTTTTATACTCTTTTGACTCGTGTTCTTTTTAGCTGAAAACTTGTATTGACATCGACATTCAGGAGAAATACCAATATTTGACCTTTACTTTTGTTGAAAAGATGGAAGGTAAACAAGGATGAGAAGGGGAGACAGACATAGAAAGTGAAGGAAAAGAGAAATTGGAAAACGAAGTAGGCGAAGTGGATAGTTTGTGAAGTCGATAAATGAAAGGGAGTTTCACAGGGACAGCGAGTGAGTTTAACTGAAAAATACATAAAGTTGAGGCGAGAGATTAATTCTAAAATTTTAAGTCTAAACCGAAAACATGAGAGAGGCAATGAGAAGAGGAGGAAGAGGGAGGAAAGGCTCGATAACAACATTGACAACAAACTCTGCCATGGCGCAGGGAGGGTTGTAGCCTAACACAGTCACTTTTCCTATTTCCTCCAACGCCACCAGGTTATAGGTGACCTATTAATAGAAGGAGTTGTACGTCGGTATATGTTCTTTGGTCCTCATCCTTCTTATAAGTACTATCAAAACAGGAGGAGGGGCTGAATATATACATATTTATTCATTTACTAGCTATACCCGGCAATGCGTTGCAGTGGTTCAGCAACCTTTCCCTGTCTCCCAGTCCTCCCAACTATTCTCCCCTCCCCCTGTACCCTCGACCTTCCAACTATTCCTCACTCCCCCGTCCCCTCGCTCTCCCAAACATTCCACCACTCCCCCGTCCCCTCGTCCTCCCCACCATCTCCCACTACCCCATCCCCTCGTCCTCCCTTCTATTTCCCACTACCCCATCCCCTCGTCCTCCCTACTATTCCCCCCCTACCTCGTCCCCTCGTCCTCCCCATTAAACCTTACTTTACTGTCCCCTTGTCCTCCCTACCATTCTCCAACGTTTCGAACCTCAATTGAGGTTCGAAACGTTGTGCAAATTGTATAAATAAGTGTAATTCATTCTATATTAATTCACTTCTTTTCTTCACCTTGAAATAACGAAAAGGATTTATGGAGAACTCCTATTTCAGCTAAGCCCTGATGCTAAGAAAATAGTTAGAGGGATAGAAGCCCTAAATCAGAAGATAGTAAATACAGAATATGCGGTCATATTCAATGATACATGTTTAAAAGAAAACCTGCTGCCAGTATACACCAATATATATATATATATATATATATATATATATATATATATATATATATATATATATATATATATATATATATATATATATATATATATATATTTATATATATATATATATATTTATATATATATATATATATATATATATATATATATATATATATATATATATATATATATATATATATATATATATTTATTTATTTATATAAAAAATGTTTTATACATTTATGTATAAAATGCCGCCAGATTTTCATAAAAAAAAAAACGTTTTTTTTCCTGGCACAGGTCAGGCATGTACATAGCAGGTATATAAAAATACACGCTATTCGAATGCAACGTTGTGTCAATATTTCAAAGCAATCGGTAAAGAGGTTTCGAAGATTTCCATTACATGAAAAACACATGAAAAACACAGTTAAAAATAAAGCACGTTTTTTCCCGTCACAGACGTGACATCTATATAGTATGTATATAAAAACCCGCTCAGATGCTAATGGAATATTGTGTGAAAATTTCAAGGCAATCGAATGCAAGAACTTTCGGAGATTAGCGATTTTGAAGAAACGAACATTTACATTTTTATTTATATAGATGTTCATTCTTTATATTATAAGTTTTTGAATGTTTCACTTAACCGTAAAAACATTCGCGAGGTTAAAAAAGTTTTGCCTTCTCTTGAATTTTAAACCTCATTTTTCTCAGGTAGATCACCATGTGTATTGGCTCGCTTGTGGGAGCCTCATAGAGGTATATTCTTCCTACTCTCCAGTCCTGATCGACATAATCTTGTTGTATATTATAACTCTTGTGTTTGTGCCAGACTCTCGCCTCCTTGCTGGCGTCTCAACCTCGCCTCATTTAGCCATGTCTCATTCCTCTCCGTGGGAGCTGGCCTCCAGCACCCAACTCAACAGCCCCGATCCTCTCGGACTCCAATCAGTGGGATCTAATCTGCCGGATTAGTTCCTCCCTTCCCCACTCCCTTTCAGCTCCAATTATTGTCATCAATCTGTCGTCCACATTAATGATTTCCCACTCATTGGGTGCTTACTGATATTAAGGCATGGGGGGACAGGGATATATGGGCAGGAAAGATGGATATCGATCAATAGATGGGTGGAATGAGTTGGCGGATACCATAAATAGATGGAATAATTATTGGGTGGATTCGTTAGAATTAAGCGGATTGTGGATGGCAGAGAGAAGCTCTGTGACGGAATATCGCTGTTGAATATTGGCCCGTGAATATTAAGGTGAATTAGCGGATAATTAAAAGCCTAGTGAATTGCCTTTACAATTTGATGAATTGAGTAATAATTTCAATAGCGATGAAGTGTCTGTAGTTATGAATATATATTAAATATCGACTGTCTTGTTAGACAAAAGTAAGAAACCGACGGAGTTGCAAATTTGCAGAATTAAAAATAGTCTGATGAAAAAGAGGATAATACACAAAACATCAACACTATACACACCACATCAACACCCTACACACCACATCAACACCCTACACACCACATCAACACCCTACACACCACATCAACACCCTACATACCACATCAACACCCTACACACCACATCAACACACTACACACCACATCAACACACTACACACCACATCAACACACTACACACCACATCAACACCCTACATACCACATCAACACACTACACACCACATCAACACCCTACATACCACATCAACACACTACACACCACATCAACACCCTACATACCACATCAACACACTACACACCACATCAACACCCTACATACCACATCAACACACTACACACCACATCAACACCCTACATACCACATCAACACACTACACACCACATCAACACCCTACACACCACATCAACACACTACATACCACATCAACACACTACACACCACATCAACACCCTACATACCACATCAACACACTACACACCACATCAACACCCTACATACCACATCAACACACTACACACCACATCAACACCCTACATACCACATCAACACACTACACACCACATCAACACCCTACATACCACATCAACACACTACACACCACATCAACACCCTACATACCACATCAACACACTACACACCACATCAACACCCTACATACCACATCAACACACTACACACCACATCAACACCCTACACACCACATCAACACACTACATACCACATCAACACACTACACACCACATCAACACCCTACATACCACATCAACACACTACACACCACATCAACACCCTACATACCACATCAACACACTACACACCACATCAACACCCTACATACCACATCAACACACTACACACCACATCAACACCCTACATACCACATCAACACCCTACACACCACATCAACACCCTACATACCACATCAACACCCTACACACCACATCAACACCCTACATACCACATCAACACACTACACACCACATCAACACCCTACATACCACATCAACACACTACACACCACATCAACACCCTACATACCACATCAACACACTACACACCACATCAACACCCTACATACCACATCAACACACTACACACCACATCAACACACTACATACCACATCAACACACTACACACCACATCAACACCCTACATACCACATCAACACACTACACACCACATCAACACCCTACACACCACATCAACACACTACACACCACATCAACACCCTACATACCACATCAACACACTACACACCACATCAACACCCTACACACCACATCAACACCCTACACACCACATCAACACCCTACACAACACATCAACACCCTACACAACACATCAACACCCTACACAACACATCAACACCCTACACAACACATCAACACCCTACACAACACATGAACACCCTACACAACACATCAACACCCTACGCAACACATCAACACCCCAGAGAACACATCAACACCCTCCACAACACATCAACACCCTACACAACACATCAACACCCTACACAACACATCAACACCCTACACAACACATCAACACCCTACACAACACATCAACACCCTCCACAACACATCAACACCCTACACAACACATCAACACCCTACACAATACATCAACACCCTACACAATACATCAACACCCTACACAACACATCAACACCCTACACAACACATGAACACCCTCCACAACACATCAACACCATACACAACACATCAACACCCTACACAACACATCAACACCCTACACAATACATCAACACCCTACACAATACATCAACACCCTACACAACACATGAACACCCTACACAACACATGAACACCCTCCACAACACATCAACACCATACACAACACATCAACACCATACACAACACTTCAACACCCTACACAACACATCAACAACCTCCACAACACATCAACACCCCATAGAACACATCAACACCCCAGAGAACACATCAACACCCCAGAGAACACATCAACACCCCAGAGAACACATCAACACCCCAGAGAACACATCAACACCCCAGAGAACACATCAACACCCCAGAGAACACATCAACACCCTCCACAACACATCAACACCCTCCACAACACATCAACACCCCAGAGAACACATCAACACCCTACACAACACATCAACACCCTACACAACACATGAACACTCTACAAAACACATCAACTCCCTACACTACACATCAACACCCTATACAACAGCAGCACCTTACACACTAAGCTGCCAATTAACAGCCCACTCGTTCCGCTATTTATTCCCCCTGCACAATATTCCTGTACTCAGGTTGGAGTTACCTCACCATTTACCAAAATCATCCCTGGCTCCTTACCAGAGCATCTGGAGGTAAGAGAATGCTCACGTTGTCCTCTAAGTGCGGCTCTAACCTTACACTGTGGGTGGAGAGGATGTTAACGCAGGTAAGAAGAACTTTTCTCGTCCCGTTACTCTCCGTTAACAGTCTCTTAAACAGAATACTGTTCTTGTATAATAGCGGCATTTGCATTTCCTCGTTAATTGAAAACCGCTTTTTCTAGGCAGAGTGGATTTTTGGGGCTGTTGCTTCTAGATTAATGTTCAGAGTGCTGGGTTAGACGAGGGGAAACTTCCTTGAACGTTAACGTATATAATACGGTAATTGAATTATGTAAACAGAAATATTCATGCAGAGTTGGGGAATGAGGTTCAAGAAGCTGTTTCCATGTAAATTGCATGAAAAATGCACCTCTCCTCTCAAACCTGCGCGTGTGGCTTCTTCAAGCGCGGTAATATAGTCAAACATGGCGAAATTACCATTAAGGATAAATTAACACCATCTAAACTACAGTGGTGATGGTGTAGCTACGGTGGTGATGGCGTACCTATAGTGGTGATGGTGTAGCTATAGTGGTGATGGTGTAGCTATAGTGGTGATGGTGAAGCTATAGTGGTGATGGTGTAGCTATAGTGGTTATCTTTCTCTCTTTCTCTCTTTCTCTCTCTCTCTCTCTCTCTCTCTCTCTCTCTCTCTCTCTCTCTCTCTCTCTCTCTCTCTCTCTCTCTCTCTCTCTCTCTCTCTCTCTCTCTCTCTCTCTCTCTCTTACTCTTCCTCATATTTCTTACCATGTTCTTCTTGAGAAGAATGGAGGAATAGCAAAGGGACAACAGTACAAAGAAGGCAGAGACTGAGAGAAACTACCAATAACATGATCTACCGAAAATATAAAGAAATCCTTAAAGAATTTAGGACTTAAGAAATAAAGGAAACAAAAACAGGTGAGGTGGGCAAAGTAAGAGATAATAAGCCTGAAGGTAAACCTCCTTCTCAGACATGAGTCAACTTCGGGGAAACTGGAAATCAAACAAGTCAACCTGCATTTGCAGAAATGTTTTAATGCAACCCATAAACTGCAAGAAGAAGCCATGGAAGCTGCAACTTAACAGGAAGCAGCTAGGTGCGTTAACCAACTGCTGGAAGGGGGCTGCACATGGAGAGGACTGACAGCGGCGTAGGGAAGGTTTATCAAGCTAGGCAAGTATAAAGAAAACAAAAACACAACAGACTCGAACAGGGGGCCCGGAAATTGGCTTATATTATCAGTTTAAATAGTTTTGATTCATCTGCGAGCGTCTGGAAATAATATAAGTGAAAGTATAGGCAGTACATTTTCAGACATACAAATAATTATTGTTAGTGGTTCATTAACAAAGAAAGAAGGTGCACGAATCTGGTCTGTGCTGCTGCCCGTCTGACCAGAATATTACAACTCGAGTTTTTACTTTAAATAAATAAAGTTGTTTCGGATAGTTTTAGCCGAGAATTGGAGTGAAATTTGCGATTGTTGGAATACCACTCGCAAACTAATGGAGACGGAGACCAAACCAATCAGTGGGGTTAATTTTATCAAAATAAGCTCGTTTCGTCGTTCACGCACTGTGTTAAAAGCAATCACAGGGAGAGGTGATGAAACACAATGTACTTAGATAATAAGAAAACAAAACAAATTTAAAGAAAGTAATAGTTATACTGAGACAAGAGAGAAACCGTGGCGGTCGATAGCGAGACCGTGACTGTCGATAATGAGACCGTTGCTGTCGACACGACAATGACACCGTAACTGTCGATAGTGAGACGGTGGCTGTCGACAGTGACACCGTAACTGTCGATAGTGGGACGGTGGCTGTCGACAGTCACACCGTAACTGTCGATAGTGAGACCGTGGCAGTGTTGCCAGATTGGGCTACAAATAGCGAATTGGGCTACTATTGAGAGCCCCGAGCTCCCATATTTTTAATTTCGCTACTTGCTACTTTTTGGGCTAATTTAAAAGCAAGATGTGCTAATTTGGGCTATTACTGTAAGGAATGTACGATTGCGAGTTACATGAAAGTAACTAAGCTATAAATAATTGTACATGAAAGTAACTAAGCTATAAATAATTGTACATGTAAGTAACTAAGCTATAAATAATTGTACATGAAAGTAACTAAGCTATATATAATTGTAATTAATAATAATTGTAAATATTAATTATTACTAAATAATATTATTTAATAAATTAGTTCCAATTCAATGCAGAGTTTTCTTCCAAGCACAGAAACTTGTAAATATATATACAAGATAATAGATAGATCGATAAATAAATAGACAACTTTCAAGTATTGCACCAAGTAATGGCGAGAGGAAAAAACTAGACAGTATATATTACATTTAAAATTAATAATGGATGAATGGTAATAAATTGGTGTATGTTTGTAAGTATACCAGACAAAGTCTATTTAATGGCAGAATTTAGCCATTTTGTGTGAAAAAAATTATATCTCATATTATTAATTATAACAGTAATCGAAAAAAGTCATAGTTTGTATATACAAGAGATGAAACAGAGAGCCATGAGCGAGATCGATGTGCTGAGTCCATAAGGAGGCCGAGCTTCCAGAAATACCTTCCTGTGATTGGCTGTTGCAGGGAATACCAACACTCTTATATGAATAAAATTTAAACTAAGAAATAGGTCCTTGTGCACAACAACAAGGTTATTGTGATAAAGAACAACAATTTCTGTTTTGCACCTGACAGAAATCTCCATCTAACTGAATAATTTACTCGAATAAGAGGGCAGAGCCGTGTATCATTAATTGTGTCAAGGCAACCTCCAATAATAACGTCACAAGTCAGGTAGCCAGCCCATGTTTCTGTAACACCCGTTACATCCTGCATTATTTAATTATCACTATATTAATACTTTTAAATAATTAACATTTGACTTTTTAGGTAGATTAAAGTTGAAGCAGAATGTCATAAGCAAGGATGGTGTGCTGAATAAAGATGATTTATTAAGTGGATGGAGCCTTTAAATGATCCCTTCCTGTGATTGGCTGTTCTGTGAATGTCAACAAAGAATATCTACCAATGATATGCCATTTATTATGCACGCCATACCATCTTGTGGGCGGAGCTTGGAACTTCCTACCCGAGCACAACAACACGCCTTATGGGTTGCTGTTTGGCTATTTATAGTGCGTTGGAAAAAAAGAGATGGCGTTAGTTGTATTTTGTAGGGTAATTTGTTATAAGTGTAATTTGATGTCAACAGATGGCGTAAGCTGTATCTTATGGCTACTATTGACCAGCCAGTTGATAGTGTTCTCTTTTGCCGACAGATGGCATCAGCTGTATTATTATTATTTTAATAATATTATTACATTAATAATAATGTATTATTATTATTTTAAACACTGATCTATACGTCTGGTAGCTTATAATAAGGTTTTATACCATGCTGGTATTAGGTAACTAGAATTCTGCAATTACTTTTTTTTATCTACTGTTGAGGAAATGTAAGACAAATGTAAGGTTTTGAGGCTAAGTAACGAAGATAGTTACACGATATGAGCCCGATGGTGTTGAGATTGCAAAAGGGATTATGATTAGAACTTAAGCCAAAAAATCAATGCATAAATGTTCGCAAATATGAGACTGGGATTTATTTCTCGAAAAGTTAGCAATAAAATACGCTTTCTAGTTCTTTATTTTTTAAAATTAAGACCAGGGATTCTGTCTAACGAAGCTGCAAGCTAAAACACCGTTATCCTATAATGTTCATCTGTAGCTTGACCCTAAATACTCGTTTATTAAACGAATTTATTGTTAGAGTTCATTAGGAATCAACGTTGTTGAAGGCAGAGCTTTCAGCAAATAGTAGTAGTAGTAGGCATCCTTCAGTCTCGGGAGACTATGGAGTTGCGCCCTAGTTGTCAATCCTGGTGCAGCGTCTGGTGTGACTGATGAGGCCAATCCGAGAGTGGCAGTCAATCCCACACCGAGCACAAACGAAGTCCGATTCTGGTCTGTCTTCCTGGTTACCGGCTTTCCTTCTCTGTCTCTTTGCCTCCGATTTCTTGGCAAGTGACTCCTCGAACTTGGAGAGACCTCGTTGAACAGACTGCCTCCAGGCTGAACGGTCTGTAGCCAGTGTCTCCCATATAGCAAGATCGACGTCCATGGCTTTCAGGTCCCTTTTGCATACGTCTTTGTACCGTAGCTGGGGCTTGCCTACTGGACGCTTTCCCTGCCTCAGCTCTCCATACAGGTGATCCTTGGGGATCCTGCCGTCGCCCATTCGCACAACGTGCCCGAGCCAGCGCATTCGTCTCTGTTTCAGCATTGTGTACATGCTGGTGATTCTTGCTCTCCCCAAGACGTTGTTGTTTGTCACCTTGTCCTGCCAGGTGATGTCCAAGATGTGTCGAAGGCAGCGCATGTGGTAGGCATTCAGCCTCTTTCCTGACGGGCGCGGAGTGTCCAAGACTCACTGCCATAAAGGAGAGTGCTCAGGACACAGGATCTGTAAACCTGAATCTTAGTATACTCAGTTAGCCTATTGTTGGCCCACACTCTCTTTGTCAGTTTGGACATGGTAGTAGATGCCTTACCGATGCGTTTGTTTAGCTCCGTATCAAGAGAGAGGGAGTCAGAGATTGTGGAGCCCAGGTACACGAAGTCGTGAACAACTTCCAGTTTGGAATCAGAGATGCCGATGTCAGGTGGGGAGTCCACTCCTTGTCCCATGACTTGTGTTTTCTTCAGACTGATGGTGAGTCCGAAAGCCTGAGAGGCCTCGCTGAAGCGGGTTATGAGCCGTTGGAGGTCTTCAGCTGAGTGGGCAGTGACTGCTGCGTCGTCGGCAAAGAGGAAGTCGCGCAGACACCTCAGCCGAACCTTTGTCTTGGCTCTCAGCCTGGCGAGGTTAAAGAGCTTCCCATCCGACCTGGTCCGGAGGTAAATGCCTTCCGTGACAGATCCGAAGGCGTGCCGCAGCATAACTGCGAAGAAAATCCCGAATAGGGTTGGAGCCAGTACGCAGCCCTGCTTTACTCCACTTCGGATGTCAAAGGCGCCTGATGTTAGGCCATCAAAGACTACGGTGCCCCTCATGTTCTCATGGAAAGATCTGATGATGCTGAGGAGCCTGGGTGGGCATCCGATCTTGGGGAGGATCTTGAACAGGCCATCCCTGCTGACGAGGTCGAAGCCCTTCGTCAGGTCTATGAAGGCTACAAAGAGTGGCTGCTTCTGTTCCCTGCATTTCTCCTGCAGTTGTCTGAGGGAAAAGACCATGTCGATGGTGGACCTGCCAGCTCTGAATCCACATTGTGATTCTGGATAAACTCTCTCTGCAAGTACTTGGAGCCTCTTCAATGCGACTCGAGCAAACAGCTTTCCGACAATACTGAGGAGGGAGATTCCACGGTAGTTGTTGCAGTCGCCCCTGTCACCTTTATTCTTATACAGTGTGACGATGTTGGCATCCCTCATGTCCTGTGGCACCTCTCCTTCTTCCCAGCAGAGGCAGAGAATTTCGTGCAGCTCCATGAGCAGGCTACCTCTGCAGCACTTCAAGGTCTCAGCAGGAATGCCATCTTTGCCAGGAGCTTTACCAGAAGCAAGGGAGTCTAGGGCATCGCTGAGTTCTTCCAGGGTCGGTTCACTGTCGAGCTCCATTAACACAGGCAGACACTCAATGGCGCTCAGGGCATCTTCGGTGACCACATTGTCCCTGGCGTATAGCTCAGAGTAGTGCTCGACCCAGCGCTTCAGCTGCAGTGTCTGGTCCTGAATCACCTCGCCAGTGGCAGATTTCAGAGGAGCGGTCTTCTTCTGGATTGGGCCGAGGGCCTGCTTGATGCCGTCATACATTCCCCTTACATTGCCTGTATCCGCTGCAGTCTGTATCTGGGAGCAGAGCTGGAGCCAATAGTTGTTGGCACATCGCCTGGCGCTCTGCTGCACTTTGCAGCGGACGGCCCGAAGGATCTGTAAGTTGCGCCGACTTGGGCAGGCTTTGTAGGCTGCCAAGGCGTTTCTCTTCTCTTCAATTACAGGTGTCATCTCTTCCGAGTGAGCCTCGAACCAGTCTGCCGACCTGCTGGTCTTCTTGCCAAAGGTGGAAATGGCAGCGTTGAACACAGCGTCTCTGAAGTGCTCCCATCTTTTACAGGCAGTGACCCCAGCTGGGCCAGGAAGAGGTTCCTCGAGCACGTGTGCAAAATCTTCCACCTTGTCCTGGTTGCGGGTCTTGGTGGTGTCGATGCGAGGTCTGCCCGCCTTTTTCGAGTGATGAATCTTCTTTGGTTGCATCTTGACCCTGCTACATACCAGGGAGTGGTCGGTGTCACAGACAGCACTCTGGTAGCTACGCGTAATCTTGACGCTGGGTAGACTTGCACGCCTGGTAAGAATCAGGTCAAGCTGGTGCCAGTGCTTGGATCTGGGGTGTCTCCAAGATACTCGGTGTTGAGGCTTTGTGCCGAAGAACGTGTTGGTGACACAAAGACCATGAAGGCAGCAGAGTTCTAGCAGACGTTGCCCGTTCTCATTCATCCTTCCTATGCCGAATTGACCCAGGCAAGTGGGCCAAATGTTGTGCTCGGCACCCACTCTGGCGTTGAAGTCGCCGAGGATGAACAGTGGCTCCTTTACAGGGATTCTCGCTATGACTCTGTTGAGGTCATCGTAGAATTTTTCCTTTGCCTCTGCTGGAGAAGTCAGGGTTGGTGCATATGCACTAATTACATTGACTGGTCCTGTTTGGGAGTACAGTTGCAGAGACAGAATTCGTTCGGTTTCCCTCATCGGTGGCATAATGTGTCCCAACAGTGCATTCCTGACGGCAAATCCCACACCATGTTCTCTGGTCTCATCTGGAGGTTTTCCTTGCCAGAAGAAAGAGAAGGTCCTCTCTCTCACAGATCCTGATCCTGGGAGCCTGGTCTCTTGGAGAGCAACAATATCCATCTGCAGCTTGCTCAGCTCCCTATCGATGATTGCTGTTTTTCGGGCGTCATTGATTTCTTGCAGGTCGTCAGAGAAACCTGGTGTCAGTGTCCTGACGTTCCATGTGCCCAGCTTTAGGGCAGTTGATATTTTCTTCTTTGGTTTGGTATTGCTTGGTGCAAAGTTGTCGGGCCGCTTGTCAGTTTTCACCCTAAACCCCACGCACCCAGTGAGGTTAACGGACCGTGGCGAGGCAACACCTTATTGGCTGGGGTTTGCCCAGCTTGAGGCGGGCGGTAGCTGCCCAGTGGGGCGCGATGACCCCTCCCACCGTCGGAAGCAACCCCTGGCGTCACACTCTTCGCCAATCGAGCAGAAGACTTAAAACCGGTAGACTGTCGCTTCCCGTGTTGGTTCGACGCTGTGAGGCGAAGCTGGAGTGTCCTCTCCAGGGCGCAAAGCCTGGGTAGGTAGATATGGAGGAGAAGCTGTTACCCATGCAGCAGGTCCCCCCTCTCCACGTTGCTGAAATTATCCAATAGAGAGGCAAATGCCAATACGCATGGTTCCAGCAACGTCGCAGGAGCTGCCAGAACGAGGTCGACGTCAACAACGAACTGCCTTAGGGGCTCCAACTCCGGATTTTTCCTCGAGGTTGACTCCTGAAGCCTTCCCAAAAACAAGGGTATGGCCGCAAGGCAGCGGAGGTTTAAAATCAGGGTTTTCCTTCCCCTAGATGGGCTGCCTTCCCAGGCTATCGAGTCCCATCTACCCGGAGCAGCTGGTTTTAAGGCGCCAGAGGCACGCCCTCGCCCCTTCTCCTGTCGGTAAAAGCAGTTCCGCCGGACTTTGACTAAGCAACCCGTGCAGGCCAGGAGTTGGACTTGGTTGTCAGAGGCTATTTGAGACGCATGCCGTATAGGAGCATTTTATAGCAAATTTATAGCATTTTCAGCAAATACCTTCCTGTGATTGGCTGTTGCAGGGAATGCCAACGCTTATATGAATAAAATGCAAAATATGAAATACGTCCTTTTGCTCAACAACCTTGGTGATTTTGTACAAAAGAACAACCATTTCTGTTTTATACAAGACAGAAATTTCCATCTAACTGAATAATGTAGACCAATAAGAGGGCGGATCAGGCATTGTATCGCCGATATTATTTGTGTGAGGCAACTCCCACTGATGACGTCACAAGTCAGGTAGCCAGCCCATGTTTCTGTAACACTCGTTACATCCTGCAGTATTTAATTATCACTATATTAATACTTTTAAATAATTAACATTTCACTTTTTAGGTAGATTAAAGTTAAAGCAGAATGTCATAAGCAAGAATGGCTGTCATAAGCAAGAACGTGGCTGTCGATAGCGAGAATATAGCTGTCGATAGCGAGACCGTGGCTGTCGATATATAGTGAAACCCCGTGGCTGTCGATAGCGAGATCATGACTGTCGATAGGAAGACCGTGGCTGTTTATACCAAGACCTAAGTGTCGATAACAAGACCATGGCTTTCGATAACAAGACCCTGGTTGTCGATATCGAGACCGTGTCTATCGATAGTGAGACCGTGGCGCTAGATATCAAGACCTTGGCTGTAGATAACAAGACCCTGGCTGTCGATAACAATACCGTGGCTATCGATAGTGAAACCGTGGCGGTCGATATCAAGACCGTGGCTGTTTATAGCAAGACCGTGGATGTCGATAGCGAGACCGTGGCAGTCGATAGTGAGACCTTGGCTTTCGATAGCGAGTCCGTGGTTGCACTCCATACTCATCCTGTGAGCGGTAGCGCAAAAAGCATTACAGAGGGCACAAAAGGTCTTTATCAGACCTCATCTTAGATTATTACATAAACAATTTTGCGTAAAATCTTGGTTTGCGTCTCGGAGAGGCTGCAGGGTCTAAGTAAGGGCAGTAGAACTTCTGGTTGCAATTCTTTTACCATGTCGTAGCGCAGTCGATTAAGGCAGCGTCTGGCATGCTCTCGGACGTAGGTTCGAACCCTCGTCACGGCCCTTTTGGATTTGTTCATTTGATTCATCACGCTATTGTGATTTCTGTGTGTAATACTAAATCTTTACTTGAAAATTACATCTGCTGCCACTCGAGTAACTTCAAAATACCGATATCTTCTACATTTACTTAAGATCCCATCAGTTCCGAATGTTATTCCAACCAACTCCTCCGTCGCTTCGCTTACATTCTTATCGTCCAAATATTCACCGAGTCGCTCTCTCATGCCTCATCTCAATATTCTCCTCTTGCTCTCCGTATATTATACTGACATTTCAATGGCTGAAAAAGAGGCGTCTAGGCTGTCACTGTGCAACCAAGACTAAGCTGAAGGGAGTCCTTGTAAGCTGGTTTAGTCTCCAATAATCTTTGACAATCCCCCAATCCTCCTCCCTCCTGTTCCCCTTCAGGCTGCACACAGAGCAGTACCAGACAGCGTCCAGGATGGGGGGCCGCTGCAGCAGGCGTCGACGCAGAGTTTACGATAAGACTTGAGTCGGCAGTTTGAAACAATCCCCAGCAAATGCGAGTTGGAGCTGGCGGAAGTGAGGGGTCGTGTGTCAAGGGCAAGGTAGTGCCTTCAACACTACTCAGAAAGCGAATAAAGCTGTCATCTTCCTCCCTGAGTGTTGCTGAGAGAGCGAGGCTGAATGCTACGTGTGTGATTATTTAGAGATTAAATTAGCAGCATTAGGAATTAAGCTGTGGAGATAGTATACTACTAGGGAATTTTCTGGAGTCATTAAATTATTTAAAGCAATATTAAAATTTGCAAAAAATAAAACAAAATCAGTACAAAGTCGAATTTGAAACCGTGAGAATCGGACTGGAGGGGGGGGGGGATAATCACTAATACTGGTATTTCCTAAATAATTTAACTTAGGCCTACACCATCCAGCGTATGTTCATCATGTACCTTAGACTATTCCCCCCTACAAATTTGGGTATAGCTAGTCCCCCAGGCGTCTGCAGCCTTCATTGTTGGACAAAAAAATAAACAGACATATTTCTCTCTCTCTCTCTCTCTCTCTCTCTCTCTCTCTCTCTCTCTCTCTCTCTCTCTCTCTCTCTCTCTCTCTCTCTCTCTCTCTCTCTCTCTCTCTCTCTCTCTCTTTCTCTCTCTCTCTCGTAAAATGTGAGATTGAAGCCATTTGTCTTGCCAGTAAACCTTAATTTAGAGTAATTCGCTCATTAATCATACCATCTTTTTTAAGCAAGTCTTTTCATCGATAACAAACTCAACAAACAAAGCACTTCATTATAAAATTCCAGTTTAAAATTTGTGTAATAATCGTTTCTTATAATTATGGAATTCATCAACATTACCCGCACTAGTTGTAAAAACAAAATATGTATACAGGAAAATTTCTCGACGGAATGATTTCATCACTCATACTACCGCGTCTGATTATATACACACAAGCTAAGGATTGGAGACTGTGAGGTGCTGGATTGGCTTATATATTGGTTGATTGATTTCGGAAAACTTTTCGAATGGAGGAACAGAAATCAGAACACATTCTCTCTCTCTCTCTCTCTCTCTCTCTCTCTCTCTCTCTCTCTCTCTCTCTCTCTCTCTCTCTCTCTCTCTCTCTCTCTCTCTCTCTCTCTCTCTCTCTGTCTCTCTCTCTCTCTCTCTCTCTCTCTCTCTCTCTCTCTCTCTCTCTCTCTCTCTCTCTCTCTCTCTCTCTCTCTCTCTCTCTCTCTCTCTCTCTCTCTCTCTCTCTCTCTCTCTGTCTCTCTGTCTCTCTCTCTCTCTCTCTCTCTCTCTCTCTCTCTCTCTCTCTCTCTCTCTCTCTCTCTCTCTCTCACACACACACACACACACTCACACTCAGTCTCTTCCCTTTTCTCCTTTTAGCATATGTAGTTATAAACGTCTGTATCTCGTAAGGAAAGTGTCTTTAAATGATTTCTGAAACAGATAATTAGGGCCTAATTTAATCACGCTGAACCTGGCAAAAGCACGAAAATAGTGATCATATCATAGTGGCACTACACACGGACTGAGATGTTCAGCAGTCTTACTAACTTAGTCCATAGATTAATTCGATAATAATTTGTGAATGAGAATAAGAGGATTAGATAACCACGTTGGAGTAGGAAGAGACAGACAAATCCTCCACCTCACGCTTGGGGGAAGTTCTAATTCTGCCGACAGTTCGTTTGTCTAGTGCCAAGTGTCTGGGGCTTAGAGAGACAAATGACAACTCGTGCAGTAGTTGAGCCTTGTCACGTGTGGGTGGTTATCAGCCTGACGCACGGAAAGCTTGCCAGTATAGGAATCAGCTTTATGCACTTTTATACGATGCTCGCAAGATGCTGAGACCTGAGAGGGGGAGGGGGGTGTTTGAGTACAATATATAGTACCTGAAATAATTTGCTTTATTTTGGCCAGGATAAGATGCAATTCATGAATTTGTAGAAATTTGCGACATCTGAGTTATATTTAATAGTCCTTATCATTCTTGTATTAAAGAATCCTAAAATTTATTAAGAAAAAGGTCGCAATGTATAATTTTATATCGATAAAATCAAAGATAGAAGGTATGTCACTTATTCAATTTTTGCAGACAAACATCTTGCAGAAATGCGAGCGCCAAGACCTGACGCTCTGGAGCATGATTTGGTTCTGGAGAATATTCTCAGCGCAACTGATCACTGCTCAATGATTTTCGTAATAATTTGCAATGCCAAGTGCCAGGCTTTGCTGTTTAAATATGACCATCCCTGCGTCAAGCTCAAACCTGGCGGTGAAATTCTGTAGTGTTTCAGTGACACCACAGCAACATTTCATGCTCGCATCTCGACATTTCTCTCATAAATCTTCTTCCAGCTCCCGGCAGTGTTGGTCGGTAAATGTTGCGGCGTAGAGGAGTTTTCCAGTTGAACTCCAGACGAATTGTTAAAGTGAGGGAGAATTATGGAACATTGGTGCTGTCCAACGGCCCCTCGTCCGGCCCCATCATGGGCCACCTCCCCTGGACACCTCCCCGGACACCTCCCTGGTCACCTCCCCGGACACCTCCCCGGACACCACCCCGGCCCCATCATTGGCCGTACCCCCCGAACGCCTCCCCGAACACCTCCCGGGCCACCTCCCTGAACACCTCTCCGGCCTCTCGGTTCAGTTTAGGTGTTTGAGGAGTGCAGATGCCGGTATTTGGTATTAATTGCTTGAACTTCTTAAAGGTACATTTATAAGCCTCCAGAACTTCAAGACACATTAGCCTCCGCTCACCTGTTGCTCACGGTAATGAGTCTACGATGTGTGTTGTGTGCTGCTCCTGACCGCTAGCAGACACCACAGTTCTGCTCCAGTGAGTTGATAGTGACCAACTAATAGTGACGAATCTGATAGATTCGTTCAGAAAGAATTATATTTCGGAATTTCTGAGCCTGTATTCTGTGCTGGTGTAAAAGAAATGTAGAGAAAAACGCACACTGTGTGTGTGTGTGTGCGTTTATTATATATATAATTATATGATAGTGTCAGACCACGAGAGAAGAATTAAAACAGGAATTTCCTTAAGTACTTTCGCATTTAATAATACATCTTCAGAAGGATCCTTTGAAGATGTATTATTAAATACGAAAATATTTAAGGACATTCCTGTTCCAATTCTTCCTTCGTGGTCTGACACTCACATTTTTCATCACGTGTTATTTTTCGCGATTTACACACACACACACACACACACACACACACACACACACACACACACACACACACACACACACACACACACACACACACACACACACACACACACACACACACACACACACACACACATACACACATACACACATAGACTTCAAAATAAACCTTGAAAAATATTCGTTAATGACACATTACAAAATAATGCTCCATCTGAAGCAGATCCTACTGGCAGAACCCTAGACTGGTAGACGCATGTAACAAGAGGTTAGGAGCGGTGATCTCAGATCTCCAAGACATTACCTAGCTGCGAGCAGTGAAGCCTACGGAATGTCGATTTTCATCAGCAGAAACTGTAACATAAAACTCAAGAAACCACATTATACTGCACTAGTAAAAGCACGTGTACACTTCTGATCTCTTTGTGAAAGAAAATATGAAGACAAGCCAGGGAAAACTTAAGGATAATGTATACAAATTTAATCTTTTTAAACCTATATTTGAACAGACTCGAAGAATTAAACATCTTTTCCATGAAGATGCGTTGGACAATTAGGTAGAAAATCGAGAATATCAAGATATTGAGGATATCTCATCACGTAAATAATCAATATTAACAATGCAAGGAAATTCGGAAACGATGCATATGAGATAACAGGAATATATATATTATGCAGGTTTCCGCACAGTGTTTCATTCCTCACTCGGTGAGTGATGAACGAGGCAGTAATAACATATGCCTGCTGCTCCTTTACGGATAATTACCAGCCGGCAATGTAGGCCTGAATGAGGGAAAGGTAGTGTGTGTGCAATCTTATGATCTATTCTATTTTCCTCTCTCCAGATTGAATTTAAAATCTATATATTTATATTTAGTTAATTAATCTACAGTAGCTGTTAACGTGTACTCCTTGATTTATCTTTAGTAAGTACTCTACATACCCCCATTTCATTTCTCTCTTCGTTTCTCTCTTTACATTACACATTTCTCTTTTTCTCGCAATGTATGACACGCCGTCAAGAGTCCTGATTACTTATTTGAAAACATTTCTCACTGATTCTATATATACTGAAATGTGTTGTGTAGCCATGGGAGTCCTGGAGACTCTCCTCGTAGCTGGCCGACGCTTTAAATAAACATAATCCCTGAGGCAGACACATGGGCGCTTTCAACTCCCTCGCTAACAAATGTTCAACAACTACTACAGTCATTTCGGACTGGCGGAAAATTGTTAATCGAGTTGGCAAACGAGAACTGATTGCAAAATTCAGAGCTGCTGGGACTGCTCTCGTTGTGTGGACTGGACTGGTCCTGCGTGTGGACTGGACTGGTCTTGCGTGTGGACTAGACTGGTCTTGCGTGTGGACTGGACTGGTCTTGCGTGTGGACTGGACTGCAAAGGCAGTTCGTGTGTTATTTGGACTATTTTGGTCGTGTTCTTGCAATTACTATATTTCATTATATGAAATTCTTGGACAACAGAACTTTGGCAGGCACGTAGGTGTCTCTGCTCAACCTGTCGTCATAAGAGAACGGCGCATCTTGACGTATACTCTACCTAAGGCAAAAAATTGTCATATGTAATGGTAGCGGCTCGCGAAATTGACATACTGTCCCGTTTGCTGTTTTGGGTCCTCTGGTAGGTTACGTGAAGGGGCCCCCTGTAGTGTGAGGGGCACTCGAATGCCCATAATGCCTTGCACCTTTCCACCTTGTGGAAAGATGCAAAGCCATCCTGGTGGATGTCCATAGCAAGGTCAGGATAAAGAGTAAAGGATACGAGAGGATCCTTTAAGCGTTATGAGCTTGAATAAATGATGAAATTTGGATTATTATGCATAAAAGTAGATTCTATTGCTTTGTTTTTTTTTTAATGGTAACTACACTTCTGAAGCCATAATGGTTGTCATCGCTCTCACGAAAGTGCCTAATTTAACTGCTTGAATACCGTGGTTCAGTTTTCGAATATTATTGCCATAACCTGACAGGCAAAGTAGTAAATATTTCAATAAATTAGAACAATAAGACAGAATTCCATAGCTTTAGGTGGATGGGCGGTCACCTTTCTGACTCCTGCAATAGGCAAAACAAGATACTCCACATAAACAGCTGGAGACCCAAACTTTGAGCATTATTGTGGCCCCGATGTTGGGCTGAGGGGCCAGCTGGAGTTGACCCTCACATGGGAGGAGAGGGCCACACTGTACTGTAAGAGAGGGCCACACTGTACTGGAGGAGAGGGCCACACTGCACTGGAAGAGAGGGCCACACTGTACTGGAAGAGAGGGCCACACTGTACTGGAAGAGAGGGCCACACTGTACTGGAAGAGAGGGCCACACTGTACTGGGGGAGAGGGCCACACTGTACTGGAGGAGACGGCCACACTGTACTGGAAGAGAGGGCCACACTGTACTGGAAGAGAGGGCCACACTGTACTGGAAGAGAGGGCCACACTGTACTTGGGGAGAGGGCCACACTGTACTGGAGGAGAGGGCCACACTGTACTGGAAGAGAGTGCCACACTGTACTGGGGGAGAGGGCCACACTGTACTAGAGGAGAGGGCCACACTGTACTGGAAGAAAGGGCCACACTGTACTGGAGGAGAGGGCCACACTGTACTAGAGGAGAGGGCCACACTGTACTGGAGGAAAGGGCCACACTGTACTGGAGGAGAGGGCCACACTGTACTGGAAGAAAGGGCCACACTGTACTGGAGGAGAGGGCCACACTGTACTGGAGGAGAGGGCCACACTGTACTGGAGGAGAGGGCCACACTGTACTGGAGGAGAGGGCCACACTGTACTGGAGGAGAGGGCCAGAAGCATGGGTCACAGCCCCGACACAGCTCCTCCGACCTTTGCCTCTTCATCCAATTCGCGAACGAAATCAGAAGAGAAGAACCACTTCCACGCCTTTTGGGCCTTGGAGAGAAACAAGACCTCGTAAATGGTGACAGGAGCCTCCTGTAATTCTCCTCTGGAAATTGGATGCAGTGATCGCGGCGGTGGACGGGAGGACGGACGGAGTGGACAGGACAGAGGGTGGACGAGACAGAGGGTGGACGGGACAGAAGTGAAAGACGGCGCAAGATTTAGGGAAGGGAGCCACCTTGACGGGGGTAATGTGGTTATGAGCAGAGACGCGGCCTAAGATGCTCGTCTTCTAAGTTACGGCGGCTAAGAGGACATTCATAATCATATTTCACTTCCTGGAGTCTGTTAGGTGGGGGAGGGTACGGGGGTGATGGGGAGGAGTTAGATGTGGAGGGTACGGGGGTGATGGGGAGGAGTTAGATGTGGAGGGGACGGGGGTGATGGGGAGGAGTTAGATGTGGAGGATATGGGGGTGATGGGGAGGAGTTAGATGTGGAGGGGACGGGGGTGATTGGGAGGAGTTAGATGTGGAGGGGACGGGGGTGATGGGGAGGAGTTAGATGTGGAGGGGACGGGGGTGATGGGGAGGAGTTAGATGTGGAGGATATGGGGGTGATGGGGAGGAGTTAGATGTGGAGGGGACGGGGGTGATGGGGAGGAGTTAGATGTGGAGGGGATGGGGGTGATGGGGAGGAGTAAGATGTGGAGGGTATGGTGGAGGAGTTAGATGGGAGAGGAAGAAGTAGGGTGAAGGACAAGGTTGATCACGGCTGGGGATTAAAAGAGAGAATAGGGAAGAAAGGAAATGGAGTGTTGAATTTACATGTGTCTGTCCATAAACTTCTCATCGTTTAAGATCTTAGAGTGTCTGGTGACTAGTGGAAATGTGGGGACGATTGAGAATTTTGTTTTCATGATATTAATGGATGAGAGAAAGCAACGAGTTTGATGGAAAGTTTTGGTAGTTACAGAACACCCAACTATAGTAGTTATTGAGTGAGTTACGATGGTCTATTAGCCATTAACAACACTTACAACACTACCACGAGAGGCATAGTAGTAAAGAACAAATATTATCATATACACGATAAGCAAAGTAGAGAGTAGACTGCAATAATTGACTAAGACTTTCAATATATAAAGACAGCTTCCCTGTGACCCTTCATCAACCCTGGTCGCTGGAAAATAGCCAATTGTAACTCATATAAACACCAGCCCGGGCAACACAGGAGGCAAGGTGGGAGATGAAGAACACAACCTGGAAGCTGCGGCAGCACGCCGGGCTAAATGGCGATTCATCTTGGAAGTGAGGAGTTAGGGAGATGTAGACGGCACTCCCGTTAAATGATGGGGCGAAGGATAGTGATGAGGAGAGGGGAGCAAGTGTGGCCAAATGATGAGGCATTTTGAGGAAAACATTGAGGAAGACACAAAAGATGTGCTGAAAAGACGAAGAGTTTGCAATGTAACAGATAAGATGAGATGGAAGACAAGCTTTACTGGATAAAGATAATTCCATCTGATAGGGATAACAGCCTGCAGGCGACTCGAGCAAAAATAAGAGAAAAATGCATTAGGAAGGCATCAGAGGAAGAGAGACTAACTTGCTACCGCGAGGAGAAATTGTTGAGAGTGGATATAGGGAGCACTGTTTAAGATAAATGAGAGAGTTTGTGTCATAGCGAAGAGCAATTGCGAGCAAGCTGCATCTTGGGGAACTGGCTAGGGGGCCAGTGTGTATTTAATCTAGTTGTATTTACCTAGTTGTGTTTTGCGGAGGTTGATCTCTGGCTCTTGCGGCCTGCCTCTCAACTGTCAATCCATCAACGGATTTTTTCCCCTCACACACACACATACCCCAAGGAAGAAGCCCGTAACAGCTGTCTAACTCCCAGGTACCTATTTGCTGCTAGGATAACTGGCACATCAGGATGAAAGAAACTCTTCCCATTTGTTTCCGTCATCGCCAGGGATCGATCCCCAGTTCCTAGGATTACGAGTTCCGAGCGCTGTCCACTCAGCCATTAGGCCCAGTGTGTGGGCGGACTCAGGAGGAGGAGGAGGAGGAGACCCAGACGGCGCCCAGGAGATGGTTGGAGATGCTAGAGAGCGACGCTGAGTGCTAATGCCAGCAGGTCCAGAAGTGGCCCAAGATGTGTTGGGGTTGGAGGAAAGTCAGAAAAAGATATGTGTGGGTGGTGGAGAAGGGATGTGGGTGTGGTGGGAGAGATGGGAGATCATAGTGGAGGGAGGGAGGGAGGATGGGGTGATGGTTATAGTCGATGGGGAAGATGATAGTGATGAGATGGGGGGAGGATGATGAAGGCAATGGGAGGTGAATCCAATGGATAATAAGATGTTTCTGAATGTGTGAAATATGCTGAAAGTGAGGAAGAAGGACGTCATGGAAGGAGAGGAACAGAGACATAAGGAAGATGTTCCGATGATTAGAAATAGCGAAGATAGCATGAATGGGTTACAGTTTACATATTAATGTTTGCAAAAAGACGCATCGGCAAACTTGGGCTCTGTGTGGAAGCTTCCGTTTCAGTGTTGCTAAACATCTCGAGTTTCTTTGCATTTAAACTGTGAATGATGTTGTCTCATTCCTCTTGCTGAATGGTCCACGTACAGACCAGTAGGCCTTCTGCAGTGTCCTTGATTCTTATGATAATCACATTGCCAGACCAGCATTTATACTGATGTGTTCTGAAAGTAAACCTTCCCAATTTGTGTCAATGATCCATTGTTTCGTTAAGTATTTAATGATGTTAAATTTAGCAAACTATTAATATCTCATTTGTTTTATCCTCTTATCCAGAGTGGAAACCTGGCATATAAAGTAATGAGGTGGACTTTTATTTACTCTAGATAAAACTAACCGAGCAAGGAAATCGAAGGGAAGGTATATATTTTAGCTATAAAGATTCATACGAAAGAGACCGGGCCACATGTACACGATGGATCCTCGGGACCATCGCAAGGTAACTTCAAGGTTGCATTACCTGATGGAAAAATATTTAAATCGGTGCAGTCATGTGGGAAATTATTTACACTAATAACGGGAGCAGGAGAAATTATTTACACCTATACAGTTACCTGTGAAATTACCTGAATTGATGCATTTCACCAGACCATGATTTACATTAGCAAAAATCACCTGAGAAAATGGTTCACGCGGTATGTTCATGTGTGATTTTTTTGTATATATATATATATGCAACAGGAAAATGGCTTTCATATGTATATTTAATTTGTTTAATTAACATATGTGCCGTCAATTATGATTTATAAAGTATTTATTTGTATATTTCTTTGTTGATAGTTTTGCCTCTGACGTTAGTATAGCTAGCTCCCTTCATTAGGTAATTGTTCCCTGCAGGCCATTTGTGTGTGTTTAATTAAGCGCTCCCTGATTTTTTTCTTGCAGCCAAAGCGGAGAGGTGGAAACGTTAATTGGAATTGCATCCTGTTGTTGACAGTACTTGTGTGATACGCCCCTCTGGCCTTCCACACACAAGCACACACGCACACTGACTCATACTGAGACAGACATACACGCACACTGAATCATACTGAGGCAGACATACACGCACACTGAATCATACTGAGGCAGACACAGACACACATACGGACACACAGACTCACACAGTCACACACACACACAAACAGTCACACTCACACAGGCCAGCGTCCCTAACTTGTATACCATGCAAGGTGATAGAGAAGATCGTGAGAAAAACCCTAGTAACACATTTGGAGAGAAGGGACTTCGTGACAACCCATCAACATGGGTTCAGGGAGGGTAAATCTTGCCACACGAGTTTAATAGAGCTTACGACCAGGTGACATAGATTAAACAATTAAGAGAAGGTTGGGCTGACCGCATTTTCTTGGACTGTCTGAAAGCCATAGACATTTTACCCCATAGCAGGCTGGTGCATAAGCGGGAGAAATAGGCAGGAGTAACTGGCAGGGTTATCTTGAGATGATTTAAATGTATGATCTGGTGGAATGTATTAGGCAGTGATGTGGTGGAGGCTGACTCTATACACAGTTTTAAATGTAGATATGACAGAGCCCAGAAGGCGCAGGAATCTGTACCCCAATTGATTGACGGTTGAGAGGCGGGACCAAAGAGCCAAAGCTCAACCCTCGCAAGCACAAATAGGTGAGTACACACACACACACATACACACACACACACACACACTAAAATTATGAGAAGGATTAAAACAGAAGAGGACTGTTTGAGGCTTCAAGAAGACCTAGACAAGCTGAAGGAATGGTCGAACAAATGGTTGTTAGAGTTTAACCCAACCAAATGTAATGTAATGAAGATAGGTGTAGGGAGCAGGAGGCCAGATACAAGGTATCATCTGGGAGAGGAAATTCTTCAGGAGTCAGAGAAGGAAAAAGACTTGGGGGTTGATATCACGCCAGACCTGTCTCCTGCAGCACATATCAAGCGGATAACATCAGCGGCATATGCCAGGCTGGCCAACATACGAACGGCATTCAGAAACTTGTGTAAAGAATCATTCAGAACTTTGTATACCACATATGTCAGGCCAATCCTGGAGTATGCAGCCCCAGCATGGAGTCCATATCTAGTCAAGGATAAGACTAAACTGGAAAAGGTTCAAAGGTTTGCCACCAGACTAGTACCCGAGCTGAGAGGTATGAGCTACGAGGAGAGACTACGGGAATTAAACCTCACTTCGCTGGAAGACAGAAGAGTTAGGGGGGACATGATCACCACATTCAAAATTCTGAAGGGGATTGATAGGGTAGATAAAGACAGTCTATTTAACACAAGGGGAACACGCACAAGGGGACACAGGTGGAAACTGAGTGCCCAAATGAGCCACAGAGATATTAGAAAGAACTTTTTTAGTGTCAGAGTGGTTGACAAATGGAATGCATTAGGGGGTGATGTGGTGGAGGCTGACTCCATACACAGTTTCAAGTGTAGATATGACAGAGCCCGATAGGCTCAGGAATCTGTACACCTGTTGATTGACGGTTGAGAGGCGGGACCAAAGAGCCAGAGCTCAACCCCCGCAAACACAACTAGGTGAGTACAACTAGGTGAGTACACACACACACACACACACACACACACACACACACACACACACACACTCTTGAGAGGGGTACCTAGTATATCCGGAGTAGTCTCTCACTCGCATCCCAATTATATTCCTCTTCCCCTCTCCCCTTATTCCCCTCTTTCCCATCTTCCCTTTTACCTTGCGCCCTCTTTCCCCCTTTCCCCACTTTTTCCTCCCATCTTCCTATTTTTTCCCCTGCTTCTCAATCTCCCTTTTCCATCCCCTCACCCCATCTCCTTACCCTCACCCCTTTTCCCTTCTTTTCCTCCCCTCTCTCGTCTTCCCCGTCTAGCCTCCAACCTTGATACAGACAGACATCTCTCTCTCTCACTCTCTCTCTCTCTCTCTCTCTCTCTCTCTCTCTCTCTCTCTCTCTCTCTCTCTCTCTCTCTCTCTCTCTCTCTCTCTCTCTCTCTCTCTCTCTTTCTCTTTCTCTCTATCTACCTGTTTCCCTCGTCCTCCCCTGTTTCAGCTTTCTCCATTTCCCTTTCAAATATATAATTAACAACTTCTGAAACAACTGTATGGGTCTCAGAAAATATATTAATATATTACGGAGCACTAACGTCTCTAGAGGGAAATACGCCAACTCTTTCCCACTTGACTCCATAAAAATCCCAATGTTGGGATCTGTGAGAGCTAATGTTTTTTTTAAGCATTTAAAATAGTCCGACCCCGACTAGCCTATGTCCGTCCCATACCCCCAGACCAGTTTCCCTGCAAAGTTGGGTGAGACCTCAACCAAAGCCTCAACCTTAGATATATTGTAAACGTAGAAGGGGAAGAAAGAGAATGAAGATAAGAGATAAATTAGGTTAATAAAATTTCAGCTGACCGAAGCACCCGCACAATAGGTTCGACCAGGCGTAACCTGCATGTTTTCCTCCTCCGCTAATTGAATCCAATTTTTGTGAGTTAGCATTTTTCTTGCTGACCGGTCTTGCTAAAAAAATATAAAAGGTTGGGATTGCGTATATTATTAGTGGCCCGAGCTGTCTTTCTCGGCACATTGTTCACTATATGTGGTTGTTGATGTTGGACTGGCTGGTATTAGATGTTATTTACTATAATTGAACCCAGACACGAGATTAAATTAAATGAAAGAAGACGTTTCATTCCGTCCTGGACCCTTATCGCGGCGCGACAGTGAGTCTGGCCCAGACCAGACATAAGACATAAGACAACAAATAATGTTGTCTTATTTAATTTCACACGAGTGTGTTGTGTTTGTTTGTGTCAACCACGTTACTGTGACTTATTCACTGCATAAGTTATAATGAGGTCCAGCTGCCATAGCCTGTCTAGGGTCATTTTACACCATGTGAAGAATATTAGAACATGTCTACGCCAGTATCAGCTGTAGCTGTCGGCGCTGTTTACTCTGCATTGGTTGCAAGAACTATAAATAAATATAGTATACGTTTAGAGTTAGAAAACAACTGGATGAATTCTTGTTTGATAGTATGGTAGTTTCACCGGTAATATAATAGGCATGAGCTCGCTGAATTGTTTCAAGCAAAAGTCAGTCAGATATATAAATTAAACTACCTGGTTACAGGAGTGGGATCGAATAGGCCTAAAGGCTTTCTGCAGTATCCTGTATTGTAATGCTTTTATATCTTACGTTTTTATTATCCAAACAATACATGAATATCGTTCTGAGGAAGAGTAGGTCACAGTTCCCTGGGAGGAACGTCTGATAATATAAACATGAATGAAACTGTCGATGACGTGTTGTCCCATGCGAGACTGCCAATATTTATATCCCCCGAAACTCTTATGTCTATCCTACGCCTGAAAAATTACAACGATCTCGTGAATATTTTGTTGCATGGTAATTTATTCAACAAATTTACAACTCAGTTTATAAACAATTATATACACAGATCTTTCCTGAATAGAAACTTGAAAATTATATTCTCATTGTTTCGTGTTCTATATTTTTCGTGTGTATATCTAACACCCTATTTATATTCCTGCGCTTAAACCCATTTTTATTATTTGAATATAATCATGTGACAACGTACTCTTCGTTTTTCTAGATAATGTAAATCAAGCTATTTGTATCGCTTTTCATGAGCAAGGTTCCAAATTGCTAAGAATAATGTTGTCGTACTTCTCTCTATGCGTTCACATGATTTAATGTCCATTCCAAAGTTCGGAGACCAAACATGAAGAGCATAATCCAAATGAAGACTAACAAGATCAAGATTAAAATGAATAACAGTAAACGTCTTATTGCTAACACTTTTAAAAGTAAACTCAAGGGAACAAGCCATGTTTTATTTATAAATTTTGATCGCTGAAACTAGCCAACCCGTTTACTGCTGTATTTGATCTCTGAAAACTATTAAAGCAAATGTCATCTATTAAATTGACCAGAATATTAATTTGTTCATAACTCGGTGTATATGGCGGACATACGTGACATGATCAATATTCATGTGAAAATTACAGGCGATTAATACCTACAAATATTAATATTCCATTTTAAACCTTCTTCTGTGTATGATTGGAAGAAAGAATACCACAGTTAATCGACACTAGGGTCTCTAGATTATAATTTGTTCTAATTAGTTTTATTTCATGGCTAGAAATCAAATGAGTGGGTAATCTCCTTCACTTAAAAAAACAGACCAGTTCATTTCAGTACAGCCATTTTGCACCTGTAACGGTTTACACAACCTTCCTTGCATATGCACCAGAGCTGATAGCAGGTGTGAGCTATCCTGATCCAGCCTGGTTCAACCCCGGCTAGCTGTGGCAAGCAGATCAGGTGTTGTTAATAAGCTATTATTAAGAAATAACAATGCTTCCACAGGAGACATCTCCCGTCACGCAGGGTGCAGACGCACCTCCACAGATCTCCAGTATCATCTGGAGATCAACGATCTCCAATTAAAAACGATTCTTCGCGGCAGGGGATCGTATTCCAGGGACCTGCCCGAAACGCTACGCGTACTAGTGGCTGTACATGAATGTAACAACTCTTGTATATATCTCAAAAAAAAAAAAAAAAAAAAAATCATCTATTGATACTGGTAATGGCTCAAGGGGTCACCACTTACGGACTATTCATGCCCGTGCCACCTTTCGGGTGGCTTAACCTTCATCAATAAATCATCAATCAACAATACCTCCCTAAAAAATGCGGCCTCGTGAAATCTTTGCTAAGTTAAATATGGCATTCGTGTGACAATAGGTTCCCCTCCCTCCCCCCTGGTCTAGCTGGTGTACATAACATCCTCTGACATCACCTGGTGCCAAAGACAGCTTCAGTAGAGTCTCTGGCAGTTATAGAAACATCGCTTAAGCTTCCAGACAGTTATCTCTCTCTCTGTCTAGTGGGACTTGAACAGTGGCGGTGCTTCTACAATGTTGTTGTCTCTTTCGTAACTTTTCCCCGATATGCTCTTTCTGTTGAAGGTTCTCCTTAGTCTGGGGACATTAACAGCTTCTACGACCTGACTCGAGTAAACTAGATCTGTTGTAGAAACCCAGCCCAGATTACTGTTACCATCCTTTGTGGTCATTATTGTGTGGATTAAATCATTATAACTGTTTTCAGTGTGGGCGTTCAGTCCCTGTAGGTACTCGTGGTTGATCAATATTCCATCAAGCCGTTCTAAGTGTGTCCTTCCATCGCCTTCATGTGATATATAGTTTAGTGGTTCAGAACTCTCTTGTGATATTTACTTTGCATCAGTCACATCGATTATTCTACCAGTATCCGGAATGACTGCTAAAAAATTCAAATTAATCTTCGGATTATTCAAACCGCTTGCGAATACAGTTTTCGTTTTATTATTATTATTTTCTACCACAGACGTGGCCACACATTTACAATGCTAACCAGAAATATCCATTTTTTTCTGGCCTCCATGGACAGGGTTAGAGATCTGCTAAACGCGAATAGAGTCACTAGTTTTTTTGGGTTAATACATACGGATAAAAAATCACAGTGCATTCCTGGTTATTTTACAATTCCAAACCTCCTTTTATCATTATTATTGCCGTGAACGTTGACTTGCCGGGAATCACAAGACTATTATACCTATGTAATTTAAGCGCTCTCAGATGTTTCTCAAAAATGGTAAAACGTCCCCACTTTACTCTCGTAGATGCGGTGTTTGTAGACAGCATTTACCCAGCATTATGAAACTCTATTGACAGGAGGGTTTTCATCCGTACTGATCCATGTCACTCGAAACATTAATGTCTGGATTGTCAGTCTGGGAATATCTTCTTTTACATCTCATGATTTTAGCGTTATGCGCTGACCTGAATTAGACGTTAAAACTCGCTACTCTATACATAACTTTCTTCCTAGTCTGGCGGAACCCGTCTGTGCTCAGGTCTAAGTCACCACGACGGTGTAAACTACTGCTGTGATGAAGCACGAGGCACTACGAGGGTGTCAACTACTGTCTCTACTGTCCTGTAGCTCAGATGTAACAGTGTTTAATTTATATGTAGTCTGCAGTCATTAATTATTTTAAATAATGTTGCTAAAATTATTGTAGTTCATACCTCGAGCGATCGCAAGCTCATGTTCTCATCTTCATCATTTTTCTTAAAGTGATTAAAGTCATATCTCGGTGAATATACTTTTACTAATGCGGTAAATGTGGAGTTTTGTCATTTACTAATCCGTCTGCTAACATGAAAATATATAGAAATCTTCCTCACCGAGAACGTTAACCAAATTTTGCGTCATAAGGTTGCACTTTGCGTCAGAATGTTGCATTTTGCACCTCATCTCCAATAAATTGCGACCATTTTTATACCCTAGAATTTGTTAGTATCTGAACTAGTTTCTAGCATGTCTACCCTGCTATCTAGGTCATTAGAACCAGAATGAAAATCAGACTAAATTCCGAATCGCAAATGCCATCTTAATCCGGAGATTTCTACTCAACTTCAGCGTTATTATTCCCATTTGTTCTTAATTTCTCCCTCTCTCTCTCTCTGTTTTTCCTGCGGTAAACCCCAAATTAAGGTTTAATGGTGCATATACCTGTGATGGGAATTTTCCGCCTATAATTGGAAGTCTTAATTAGGTCATTCGGGCGCCAAATGACAGCGATGGGGCGCCATTTGGGGAGCCGGGGGGTAGGGCAGTGGTAGGGGAGGTTAGGGGGGGGAGAGAAGGTTATGGTGGAGGGATGGAGGAGGGAGGAACGGAGGGAAGGGAAAGGGAGGGAAGGACGGAAGGGAAAGGGAGGGCCGGAAGGAAGCAAAATATCAATATATTTAATGTTCTGTTGTTGTCTGTCTCTATACGTTCTTTCTAAATTTTGAAGTTATAATTGTATTATTAATTATCTGTGTGAATGGTCCCCAAGGTGTAAATCTTATTGTAAACTTTATGATCCTACGAGGATTGGAACCTGCGAGGCCAGGGTTCACCCCACTGGTTACTACAGTACCGATACTACGCCACCATCGAGGTAGCCAGTGATGATTGGCTACGCAGGTTCGAGTCTTAGCGAGTTCATCGAGTTTATGACGAGACATATCACATATTATGTGGACAGCGTAATCTGTCTACAACCGGAAGGTCCCGGGTTCTAGCAGGTGACTGGTGCCAGAGGTGACTGGTGCCAGGGGTGACTGGTGCCAGGGGGTGACTGGTGCCAGGGGTGACTGGTGCCAGGGGTGACTGGTTGTTACGGCAAGCTTGAGCCAGTAACCTGGTTCTTTCTGTTAACGTGTCTTATAACCTCTTCTATGATCCTTTCCCCAAGTAAATGATAAGTTCTCAAGAATTGGCCGTAGCAAATAACAGGGCAAGGAATAAAGGGAGGTAAACAAGACGCATCACACCCTCACCAATATATTATCACCTACAATTACACCTTCACTAATATATATTATATTTCTAAGTATAACTTCACATATTTACACTGTCACATTCAACCAGGACACTCAATAGATCTGAAGTGTTCATCAAATCCTGGTGAGTCCACTACCTTCAAGTACACGTCCACGCTCAATGGTAATCACCAGCAAGTTCACCTTCCTCAACATGGGTCAGTCCACACACCGTATCATCACGATGTGCTAATACCCCACATGAGCTCTCCAGAAACACACTGCCAGAGGGCTTCAGCAACACGCTGACAAGAGTCTCAAATAATCACGTACATGGGGGTAGCTAACACCCTGGCAGAAGTCATTAGCAATACACTAGCAGCACTTCTCAGCAGATGAACACAACTGTCGTCTCGTAATTCCTCTGGGCCAAATCCCGGGTACGGCAGTCCATACAACACAATTCCAGCAGCTAACACATTGCTACTACCGACGGTGGCCACTTTGTCCTTTCACAGGACAAAGTCAGGAGTTCTGGACTGCCCATGGTGAGCTGCCCTCAGCGCATTCGCCTCCTCACGTCACCTCAGTGAACATAAACGTCATTACCTAGACAGACAGTATAGTGAATGATCCTAGGATAACTCTCTTCCACTGGGGAACTGAAATTGTAATTGTATTCACAACCTAGATGGCATTGGTATCGTTATGCCACCCACCTGAGGTCATTATCATTGCCCTCACCTCCTAACTGAGGTATGAAACAGGAGCCTGTCATCGACGCCACACCACCGCCAACAGATGACGTTGTCTGTGTCTCGCCTAATACTTAGGAGTTGGAGTGCAAGTTCATAGATGGCGTCGAAATCGCCACTCCGGGGATGGTGTTGATACCGTAACACAGGTGCCAGGGATGACCGGTGTCATGGGTGACTGGTGCCAAGGGTGATTGGTGCCAGGGATGACTAGTCCAGAGGTTACTGGTGTTATGGGTGACGAGTGACAGGGGTGATGGGTGCCTGGTCCAGGGGTGACTGGTCCAGGGGCGACTGGTCCAGGGGTGACTGGTGTTACAGTGGTAGACTGTTATAAGTAGAGTTCCCCAGGATTCTGTCCAGGGAACTCTGTTGTTTGTCATATATTAACAATTTAGAGACGATTTTTAGCAGCAATGTTTACAGATTTGCTTACGATGCAAATATAGGGCCGGAAATAAATTCAGAAAAGGGCAACAATTCGCTGCAAAACAATCTAAATAAGCTTAAAAATGAACTTATGGTTAGCAGATTAAGTTTTGGGCTGAAAAATGTAGCGCTCTGAGTGTAGACAATGGCAACTGTGTCGGACATTGGCGCCATCTACGATCCAGGTGCCGAACTATTGCAGTTGACCCTCCCAGTAATCGTAGTTTCCCATCTTCTAGACGACTGGCCTGGACGGTGACGACCAACCAGAGACAGGCGATGGAAGTCAGTGAAGCTGGTAGAGTGGACAATTACTTGGGTCGACCTGAAGGTGCTAGACATGTGAGCCAGTTGAGCGCTGTGGACTTTACTCCTGGCGGTACTAGCCAGTGGGGCTAGTTGAGCCTTGCTGACTTTACTAATTGAACGTACCAGCGAGTGCGTTACAAAGGGGGGAGTGCTTGAAGGTATCTCCATAACTGCAGCTGGCGTAAGGGCTAGTAGTGCGTTGAAAACCTCGTCAGAGACATAGTGTCCGTCATCTGTGAAGCCAGCTAGTGTGAGGGGTAGTGATGCCGCTCTGGATGACCTTACATCGAGACTTGTAAGTATTAATGGTGATGGGTTATAATAACGGGTGCTATTATTATTATTTACCTTAAACATTACACTATATTTCCACCAAGGTTAGAGTCCTCTGAACTTGAGTAGAATCATAGTTAAAAGAGAACCCGCTTACAAAGGGTTCGTAACAGCAACAGTTACCAGATAACTGCTGGACAATGTTAAAATGGAGAAATCTGAATGCGAAAAGATGGAGTCATGATTGATGGGGCACCAACATCAAGGAATAAATACATAAATATACAGATTAGTATAAATAGGATAATGAGATGTATTTCTAGCAGCGTTAAGAATAAAAAATGCAATTTTATACGTAAGTTTAGTCTAAGCCCCATTTACAATCTGGAGCTTAGGTTTGGTCTTGTAATATACATAGTACATAAATTCACTGGAAAGTGTACAAATAAGGATGACAGTTTTTCACTGAAATTAGATATGTTCCAGAGACACTGAGAATAAAAATCCTAATTTACATCCACCAGAATGACGAGGAGTAACGGGTGAGAAGATTAATGTAAATGTACTGATTAAAGGAGGGGAAACAAATGGGATATAAGGAAGGTTTTAAATATATCATCACAAAATAGAACACGAAAAAAAAGTACAAATTTGATTAGTTCTGGAAAGGCCTGGGTAAATATTGGTTTGAAAACATATTATAGTATATATATATAATATGGTTTATGAAAGAATTATCAGGTAACTCATTATACGTAGGATTGCCAGGTTGTTTCAAGCTTAGGTTATACATATATATGACAACGAAAATCAGTAGGAGCAGTGAGGAGGATTCGAACCCGCTCACTTCCTACTTCCAAGCTATAGCGCTCTAGCTTGACCACAAGCCAGAGAGCAGGGGAAGGCTAGGAGAAGGGGGGGTGGCAAAGTGTGAATCCCCCTAGTTGGGGCGGCGATTGGACGCCTCAGGACTCCTACTCGATTCAGCTGAATCCCAGGTTACATTGCTTTCTGTGTCATGGTGTAGTGGGATTGGGCGTTAGCTGGTGAATACCAAGTGAGCGCGGGTTCGAGTCCTCCCGATAGCTCTTACTGATTTTCGCATTGATTCCTCGTTAATGTGATTTCATTGTGCATATATGATTGTGTTTGTGTGGATATGTACAAGAGCTACCGTGTCTGGGTCAATGGCCTTCCTGTAATTAAATTTGTTCCTGTGTTTTCCTGTGTCACGGGTGATGGGTGTCAGATGTGATGGGTGTCAGATGTGATGGGTGTCACTTGTGATGGGTGTCAGATGTGATGGGTGTCAGATGTGATGGGTGTCACATGTGATGGGTGTCACATGTGATGGGTGTCACATGTGATGGGTGTCACTTGTGATGGGTGTCACTTGTGATGGGTGTCAGAAGTGATGAGTGTCACTTGTGATGGGTGTCAGAAGTGATGGGTGTCACTTGTGATGGGTGTCACTTGTGATGGGTGTCACTTGTGATGGGTGTCAGATGTGATGGGTGTCACATGTGATGGGTGTCAGATGTGATGGGTGTCAGAAGTGATGGGTGTCACTTGTGATGGGTGTCACTTGTGATGGGTGTCAGAAGTGATGGGTGTCACTTGTGATGGGTGTCAGATGTGATGGGTGTCACTTGTGATGGGTGTCAGATGTGATGGGTGTCACATGTGATGGGTGTCAGATGTGATGGGTGTCAGAAGTGATGGGTGTCACTTGTGATGGGTGTCAGAAGTGATGGGTGTCAGATGTGATGGGTGTCAGATGTGATGGGTGTCACATGTGATGGGTGTCAGATGTGATGGGTGTCAGAAGTGATGGGTGTCACATGTGATGGGTGTCACTTGGGATGGGTGTCACATGTGATGGGTGTCAGAAGTGATGGGTGTCAGAAGTGATGGGTGTCAGATGTGATGGGTGTCAGATGTGATGGGTGTCAGATGTGATGGGTGTCAGATGTGATGGGTGTCAGATGTGATGGGTGTCAGATGTGATGGGTGTCAGATGTGATGGGTGTCAGATGTGATGGGTGTCAGATGTGATGGGTGTCAGATGTGATGGGTGTCAGAAGTGATGGGTGTCAGATGTGATGGGTGTCAGAAGTGATGGGTGTCAGATGTGATGGGTGTCACTTGTGATGGGTGTCAGAAGTGATGGGTGTCACATGTGATGGGTGTCACTTGGGATGGGTGTCACATGTGATGGGTGTCAGAAGTGATGGGTGTCAGAAGTGATGGGTGTCAGAAGTGATGGGTGTCAGAAGTGTTGGGTGTCGGTAGTCTTCTTGAAGCCTCAAGCTGTCCTCCTCTGTCTTAATCCTTCTCATAATTTTGGCGTCGTCAGCAAACATTGAGAGGAATGAGTCAATACCCTCCGGGAGATCATTTACGTATATCAGAAACAGGATAGGTTTGAGTACAGAGTCCTGTGGGACTTCACTGGTGACTTCACGCCACTCTGAGGTAACTCCCCTCAAATTGGGCGTAAGGGGCGTAACTTCACGCCCTTCACTGTAACTCTCTGTTCCTATTGATTAGGTACTCCCTTATCCACTGGAGCGGCCTATTAGTTACTCCTGCCTGTTTCTCCAACTTATGCATTAGCCTTTTATGCCTGTGTGTGTGTGTGTGTGTGTGTGTGTGTGTGTGTGTGTGTGTGTGTGTGTGTGTGTGTGCGTGCGTGTGACGGAAATATAAATATATATATAATTGAGCATGCCACGACAGAAATGGGTTGGGTGTGAATACATTAAACGACCAACGGCTAGACAGGCTGAGTCCAACAGCTTAATCCTGCATGCTAAAAAATACAATGCAAAGAGAAAATATAAAGTACAATATAAAATATTAGGAAATAAACAAAAAAATCAAATAAATGCCATCCTGCTGCTCACAATTTGACAATCAGTGTGTATATATAGCACAAGAGCTGTGCTCACATGCTCACAAAACAACAGAGAAGTATGTAGCACAGAAAGAACTTAACACAAAATTATTTGTATCCCCTCCAAAAAAAATACATAAAAAAGTGTGAGAAACCCATTTATTTTTTTTGCATATTCATGAGAGAACACAGAAAAATGCTTGCGAGAATTTCAAGCACTCGTATTATATTTTGTGTTTCGGGGGAGGGGGAGATGTATTTATGCGATTTACGAAACTGACATAATAATGTTGCAGCTTTCTAAGAAAAATGAGTTGCAAGCTCTCTTTATCGGCCGCGCGTGACTTGAATGTTTTGTCTCTAAATGGCAGCAAGTCACGCACCCTCGCGGACAGTAACAGAGTGGACAGTGAACTGTGACAAGCCTCTTCACCTACATTCTCTTCCTCCTTATACTCTACCTTCTTGACCAGACCACACACTAGAAGTTGAAGGAACGACGACGTTTCGCTCCGTCCTGGACCATTCTCAAGTCGATTCTTGATTCAATCGACCTGAGAATGGTCCAGGACGGACCGAAACGTCGTCGTCCCTTCAACTTCTAGTGTGTGGTCTGGTCAACATACTTCAGCCACGTTATTGTGACTCATCGCCTGCATTCTACCTTCTGAGTCTCCTCGCCTTCCTCTTCTGATGTAAGATGTTTAATTAACAGGTGCAATAAAAATCTAAGCGTTTATATCATCGAAAAATTGTACATTGTCCCATGGAAGAAGATGTTACTCTACATGCGCTTAGTATGATGTTTATGTATGGTAGTTGTTACTTAATTATTATTATACTTGTCCTTTACACACAGAAATCACAATAAAGAGATATATCAAATGAACAAATCCACAAGGGCCGTGATGAGGGTTCGAACCTACGCACGGGATGTTCCCAGGTGCGCCTTAGTCAACTGTGCCATAACATGGTCAAAAGAATTGCAACCTGGAGAACTACTGCCCTCACTAGGATCCCGAGGCTTCTCCGAAGCCCAGTCAGGGTTTTACACAATTCCCCCCATAGGGTTCAAACCTACGTCCGAGAGGATCCCAGACGCGCCTTAATCAGCTGAACTAAGACATGGATAAGAATTGCAAGCGGGAAGTCAACTTGACCTACCACGGAGGCGTCCAACCAGCACTGGTATTGGGGCCAATCCTTTTTTAATATTACCCTATCACTTGATGCATCACGCTATTATAATTTCTGTATGTAATAATATTACTGTTCTTTAAAATTTACGAAACCCGGCAATGTTGACGTCTGACCATTTACGCAAAAAAAAAAAAAAGCTTTTATTTACTAACTTTCCCTAATGTGTTTTCTCCCTCGTGTGCTTCTTTGTCTTCGCATTTGAGACTTTGTCATGGCATAAATTTATTTGGCCATTTCTGCCAAATCTCAACTTGGTTGATAGTTGCCCGGAACAGTTAATTAGACATTTGTTCCACAGGCGCAGTCATCCATCCTCGGTAATTGTCATCCATCCCTCATAATGCGCTTCCCTCCTCACAGTGATACGATGTTAATGTAGTTTATGAGCTCGGGTGGTTCCTGATCTGCACTGTGGTGGTGATGGGGAGCTGGGGACTGTGGTGGTGATGGGGAGCTGGGGACTGTGGTGGTGATGGGGAGCTGGGGATTGTGGTGGTGATGGGGAGCTGGGGACTGTGGTGGTGATGGGGAGCTGGGGACTGTGGTGGTGATGGGGAGCTGGGGACTGTGGTGGTGATGGGGAGCTGGGGACTGTGGTGGTGATGGGGAGCTGGGGACTGTGGTGGTGATGGGGAGCTGGGGATTGTGGTGGTGATGGGGAGCTGGGGACTGTGGTGGTGATGGGGAGCTGGGGACTGTGGTGGTGATGGGGAGCTGGGGACTGTGGTGGTGATGGGGAGCTGGGGATTGTGGTGGTGATGGGGAGCTGGGGACTGTGGTGGTGATGGGGAGCTGGGGACTGTGGTGGTGATGGGGAGCTGGGGACTGTGGTGGTGATGGGGAGCTGGGGACTGTGGTGGTGATGGGGAGCTGGGGACTGTGGTGGTGATGGGGAGCTGGGGACTGTGGTGGTGATGGGGAGCTGTGTGATTGTGGTGGTGATGGGGGACTGTGGTGGTGATGGGGAGCTGGGGACTGTGGTGGTGATGGGGAGCTGGGGACTGTGGTGGTGATGGGGAGCTGGGGATTGTGGTGGTGATGGGGAGCTGGGGACTGTGGTGGTGATGGGGAGCTGGGGACTGTGGTGGTGATGGGGAGCTGGGGACTGTGGTGGTGATGGGGAGCTGGGGACTGTGGTGGTGATGGGGAGCTGGGGACTGTGGTGGTGATGGGGAGCTGTGTGATTGTGGTGGTGATGGGGGACTGTGGTGGTGATGGGGAGCTGGGGACTGTGGTGGTGATGGGGAGCTGGGGACTGTGGTGGTGATGGGGAGCTGGGGACTGTGGTGGTGATATGGAGCTGGGGACTGTGGTGGTGATGGGGAGCTGGGGACTGTGGTGGTGATGGGGAGCTGGGGACTGTGGTGGTGATGGGGAGCTGGGGACTGTGGTGGTGATGGGGAGCTGGGGACTGTGGTGGTGATGGGGAGCTGTGTGATTGTGGTGGTGATGGGGGACTGTGGTGGTGATGGGGAGCTGGGGACTGTGGTGGTGATGGGGAGCTGGGGACTGTGGTGGTGATGGGGAGCTGGGGACTGTGGTGGTGATGGAGAGCTGGGGACTGTGGTGGTGATGGGGAGCTGGGGACTGTGGTGGTGATGGGGAGCTGGGGATTGTGGTGGTGATGGGGAGCTGGGGACTGTGGTGGTGATGGGGAGCTGGGGACTGTGGTGGTGATGGGGAGCTGGGGACTGTGGTGGTGATGGGGAGCTGGGGACTGTGGTGGTGATGGGGAGCTGTGGTGGTGATGAGGACTGTGGTGGTGATGAGGACTGTGGTGCTGATGGGGAGCTGTGTGATTGTGGTGCTGATGGGGAGCTGTGTGATTGTGGTGGTGATGGGGAGCTGTGTGATTGTGGTGGTGATGGGGAGCTGTGTGGTTGTGGTGGTGATGGGGAGCTGTGTGATTGTGGTGGTGATGGGGAGCTGTGTGATTGTGGTGGTGATGGGGAGCTGTGTGAGTGTGGTGGTGATGGGGAGCTGTGTGATTGTGGTGGTGATGGGGAGCTGTGTGGGTGTGGTGGTGATGGGGAGCTGTGTGATTGTGGTGGTGATGGGGAGCTGTGTGATTGTGGTGGTGATGGGGAGCTGGGGACTGTGGTGGTGATGGGGAGCTGGGGACTGTGGTGGTGATGGGGAGCTGTGTGATTGTGGTGGTGAGGGGGAGCTTTACTCACAACACTAGTTGCTCCCGTGACTCTTGCTAATTCCGAGGTGTCGGGAGGGGCGACCGCGCATACAAGAGGGCACGCAAACTGGCATGTACATCGACATGCACACGCACAACGACACGCAGACGCACAACGACACGCAGACGCACAACGACACGCAGACGCACGTGAGCACGCATGGAATTTTTTAATTTGATGCGTATGCCGGGAGTGAAGGCTGGATCTTCAGCGACGATGGTCTTGTTCCAAGACTTGTGTAGGCACAAGACCACACGCTCGCACTCCCACTTAAACACTCACTATAGTAAAGACAGTCGTCGCAGATGCTGGCTAGCATTACTATTTGGCGGGAGAGAGGTAGGTGCTTTCGGGAGGGAGTAGGGTTATCAGGAGTGATGGAGAATATCTGGAGAAAGGGAACATATATGGAGGAAGGGGGCTGTCAAATGGGAAGTGCCACCCCTATCGGGAGGGAGAGAGAGCGGAGGCCGGAGGCCCTCAGGAGGGAGGGGGCATATCGAGAGGAAGAAAGGTTATCGGGAGGGAAGCTATCAGGAGGTAGTGGGTGGATTATTTGGGAATTGGAGGATGGAGGGAGAAGTGGTGGGGGAAGGAAGGTTTGGGAGGGAGGATGGAGGGAGGAAGGGGAGGTGGGGGGGGGGAGCACGTCAGGCCGCGTTAACCATCGCTTCAGTAATCGCGGAAAACTGAGCAGAACCTCATTATGCAGATTGTGGGACACATTTAGAACCCGGTGGACGTAAACCCGATCGCTGGAGAAAATTTATCGTCGACGTGCGTGTGTTTTGGAGGCTTTCAATAGTCGCTCAAATGCATCCTTTGTCTTCCATGACTTGAAGTTAATATTTGCACGGTGCATCTCCAGAATACGAGCCAACCATCCAATATATATTTTGAGAATATTCTTGAATATACTTGAAGTTGCGTTATAGTTACTAAGGATAATTTTATAGCATCAAAGCATGCTATATCTTGCTCTGGTTAGGCCCCATTTAGATTATGCAGTTCAGTTTTGGTCGCCATACTATGGAATGGATATAAATTCACTTGAACGTGTCCAGCGTAGGATGACTAAGTTAATTCTGCAAATTAGAAATCATTCGTATGAAGAAAGATTGACAATGCTTTGTCAATCATTTGAAGAAAGATTAACACAGCTTAAATTGCATTCACTAGAAAGGCGAAGAGTTAGGGGTGACATGATAGAGGTTTACAAGTGGATGAAGGGACATAACAAAGGAGATATTAATAGGGTATTAAAAGTATCAACACAAGACAGAACACGAAACAATGGATATAAATTGGATAAGTTTAGATTTAGGAAAGACTTGGGTAAATACTGGTTCGGTAACAGAGTTGTTGATTTGTGGAACCAATTACCGCGTAACGTGGTGGAGGTGGGGTCCCTAGATTGTTTCAAGCGCGGGTTGGACAAGTATAGGAGTGAGATTGGGTGGTTATAGATAGAAACTGCCTCGTATGGGCCAATAGGCCTTCTGCAGTTACCTTTGTTCTTATTTTCAATCTTTCGCCTTTCAAGCTAATTTACATTATGTGGAATGGCGAAGAGTTAGTGGTGACATGATAGACGTTCACAAGTGGATGAATGGGCATAACAAAAGAAATATTAATAGGGCAATAAATGTGTCCACACATGGTAGAACACGAAAAACGGATACAAATTTGATAAGTTTTGATCTAGGAAAACCTGGGTAAATACTAATTTGGTAACAGGGTTGATCAATTACCATGTAACATAGTAGACGTAAGCTCCTTTGAATGCTTCAGATGTAGATCAGACATATAAGAACATAAGAACATAAGAACAAAGGTAACTGCAGAAGGCCTATTGGCCCATACGAGGCAGCTCCTATTCTATAACCACCCAATCCCACTCATATACTTGTCCAACCCGTGCTTGAAACAATCGAGGGACCCCACCTCCACAATGTTACGCGGCAATTGGTTCCACAAATCAACAACCCTGTTACTGAACCAGTATTTACCCAAGCCTTTCCTAAATCTAAACTTATCCAATTTATATCCATTGTTTCGTGTTCTGTCCTGTGTTGATACTTTTAATACCCTATTAATATCCCCCCGGTTATGTCCATTCATCCACTTGTAAACCTCTATCATGTCACCCCTAACTCTTCGCCTTTCCAGTGAATGCAACTTAAGCTTTGTTAATCTTTCTTCATATGAAAGATTTCTAATTTGGGGAATTAACTTAGTCATCCTACGCTGGACACGTTCAAGTGAATTTATATCCATTCTATAATATGGCGACCAAAACTGAACTGCATAATCTAAATGGGGCCTAACTAGAGCAAGATATAGCTTGAGAACCACACCAGGTGTCTTGTTACTAACGCTGCGATTAATAAATCCAAGTGTCCGATTTGCCTTATTACGAACATTTATGCATTGATCCTTATGTTTTAAATTCTTACTAATCATAACTCCCAGATCCCTTTCGCAATCCGACTTCGCAATCACAACACCATCTAGCTCGTATCTTGTAACTCTATCATCATTACCTAACCTCAGAACTTTACATTTATCAGCATTAAACTGCATCTGCCAATCCTTTGACCATTTCAAAACCCTATCTAGATCAACTTGAAGTGATAGTGAGTCCTCCTCCGAATTAATTTCCCTACCGATTTTCGTATCATCGGCAAATTACATAAGAACATAAGAACAAAGGTAACTGCAGAAGGCCTATTGGCCCATACGAGGCAGCTCCTATTCTATAACCACCCAATCCCACTCATATACTTGTCCAACCCGTGCTTGAAACAATCGAGGGACCCCACCTCCACAATGTTACGCGGCAATTGGTTCCACAAATCAACAACCCTGTTACTGAACCAGTATTTACCCAAGTCTTTCCTAAATCTAAACTTATCCAATTTATATCCATTGTTTCGTGTTCTGTCCTGTGTTGATACTTTTAATACCCTATTAATATCCCCCCGGTTATGTCCATTCATCCACTTGTAAACCTCTATCATGTCACCCCTAACTCTTCGCCTTTCCAGTGAATGCAACTTAAGCTTTGTTAATCTTTCTTCATATGAAAGATTTCTAATTTGGGGAATTAACTTAGTCATCCTACGCTGGACACGTTCAAGTGAATTTATATCCATTCTATAATATGGCGACCAAAACTGAACTGCATTATCTAAATGGGGCCTAACTAGAGCAAGATATAGCTTGAGAACCACACCAGGTGTCTTGTTACTAACGCTGCGATTAATAAATCCAAGTGTCCGATTTGCCTTATTACGAACATTTATGCATTGATCCTTTTGTTTTAAATTCTTATTAATCATAACTCCCAGATCCCTTTCGCAATCCGACTTCGCAATCACAACACCATCTAGCTCGTATCTTGTAACTCTATCATCATTACCTAACCTCAGAACTTTACATTTATCAGCATTAAACTGCATCTGCCAATCCTTTGACCATTTCAAAACCCTATCTAGATCAACTTGAAGTGATAGTGAGTCCTCCTCCGAATTAATTTCCCTACCGATTTTCGTATCATCGGCAAATTTGCAAATGTTGCTACTCAAACCTGAATCTAAATCATTTATATATATTATAAACAACAGAGGTCCCAGGACAGAGCCTTGAGGCACTCCACTTACAACATTTTCCCACTCTGACTTGATTCCATTTATACTAACTCTCTGTTTCCTTTGGTATAGCCATGCCCTAATCCAGCTTAATATAGCACCCCCAATACCATGAGACTCTATTTTTTTAATCAGTCTTTCATGTGGCACTGTATCAAAAGCTTTGCTAAAGTCAAGGTATACAACATCGCAATCCTTACCACTATCAACTGCCTCAACAATGCTAGAATAAAAAGATAACAAATTTGTTAAACATGAACGGCCATTTATAAAACCATGTTGCGACTCAATTATTAATTTATGTTTTTCAAGATGAAGACGAATTTTATTTGCTATTATAGATTCGAGTAACTTTCCCACAATAGACGTTAGGCTAATTGGTCGATAGTTAGACGCAAGTGATCTATCTCCTTTCTTAAAAACTGGTATCACATTAGCAACTTTCCAAAACTCTGGCACTCTGCCTGACTCTATTGATTTATTAAATATGGTTGACAGTGGGTCACAAAGCTCCTCTTTGCATTCTTTAAGCACCCTAGCAAACACTTCATCCGGCCCTGGGGATTTGTTTGGTTTGAGTTTTACTATTTGTTTAAGAACATCCTCCCTGGTAACTGCTAAACTCGTCAACCTGTCCTCGTCCCCACCCACATAGACTTGTTCGGCTGAAGGCATATTGTTAAGTTCCTCTTTAGTAAATACAGATACAAAATATTTATTAAAAATACTACTCATCTCTTCATCACTATCTGTTATTTGACCTGTCTCAGTTTTTAATGGACCTATCCTTTCCCTAGTCTTAGTACGATATAACTGAAAAAACCCTTTAGGATTTGTCTTTGCTTGCCCTGCTATGCGAACTTCATAGTTTCTTTTTGCTTTCCTTATCTCTTTTTTAACATTTCTAACCAGTTGTACGAATTCCTGTTCTAAAGTGACCTCCCCATTTTTAATCCTTTTGTACCAAGCTCTCTTTTTACCTATAAGGTTCTTCAAATTCTTTGTTATCCACTTTGGGTCATTAGTATACGATCTATTCAATTTGTATGGTATACTACGTTCCTGTGCTTTGTTTAGAATATTCTTAAATAAGTTATATATTGAATCCACATCGAAATCCCCATTTAAGTCACCTATCGCTGGGTTCATGTCTCGCTCCAAGACCGGCCCACACCCCATACCCAAGCCTTTCCAATCAATTTGACCCAAAAAATTTCTTAGGCTATTAAAATCAGCTTTTCGAAAATCTGGCACTTTAACAGAATTTTCTCCTACTGGTCTATTCCATTCTATGCTAAATCTGATTTCTTTGTGATCACTGCTCCCTAGCTCACTCCCTATTTCGATGTCATTAATTTGCGTTTCCCTGTTAGTTAACACTAAATCTAAAATATTATTTTCCCGTGTTGGTTCCTTAATGTGTTGCGTAAGAAAGCAATCGTCAATTAATTCTAGAAAATCTTCTGCTTCACTATTCCCTGTTTTGTTCAACCAGTTTATTCCGCTAAAATTAAAGTCACCCATGACATAAATACTGTTAGATCTAGATGCTCTAGATATTTCATCCCATAGATGCTTTGCTTCCATTCTGTCTAAATTTGGTGGCCTATATATTACTCCTATTATAATATTATTAGCTTTTTCGTTTAATTCAATCCAAATAGTTTCTGTGTGTGGCTCTGTTTTGATTCCCTCTTTGAGACTACATTTCAAATTGTCCCTAACATATATGGCTACTCCACCTCCTCGTCTAATATATCTATCTGTGTGAAATAGTTTAAATCCATATATTTGATATTCAGCTAATAGTTCTCTATTTTCTACATTCATCCACGTTTCGGTAAGTGCAATAATATCTATTTTTTCTGTGCAGACAAGAGCATTTAATTCGTTAATTTTATTTCTTAGACTTCTACTGTTAGTGTAATATACCCTAAGTGAATTGTTATTTTGCGGACCTTCTCTTTCCCTGATCGTTTTGCCAATTCCTTTCTCCCACAAACACATACTTTTATTACCTCCTTCCTCCAAATCAATTCCCATACCTCTATCTACTAACAGTTTAAACCCAAACAAACACCTCTAACCACTTCTTCTAGCGAGTTCGCAACAGCAACAACCCCAGCTCTCGATAGATGCACCCCATCACGAGCATACATTTCATTTCTTCCATAGAAGTGTTCCCAGTTGTCTATGAAAGATATTGCATTTGATTTGCAATATCTTTCCAGCCGGCAATTGACACCAAGTGCCCTCGATATCCATTCATTTCCCACTCCCTTTCTTGGAAGAATGCCACATATGATCGGGATTCCTCCCTTGCTCCTAACTAACTCTATGGCTGTTTTATACCTCTGAATCAGTTCCTCACTCCTGACTCGACCAACATCATTTCCTCCCACGCTAATGCAAATAATGGGATTGTTCCCATTACCAGCCATAATATCATTCATGTTGTTTATAATATCACCAATGCCAGCTCCGGGATAGCAAACCCTTAACCTGTTCCCCCTATCTCTAGCACAAAACGTTCTATCCAAATACCTTATCTGGGAATCTCCCACAACTAATGTTTGCTTAGGTACTTCCTTTACTTTCTGAGGGGCCTGCGCTTCCTTTCTCTTCGTTGCTTTCCCTTTTGCGCGATCCACAGTCTCTCCACAGCACTCGTCCTCCAAAACGTCAAATGAATTTGAAGTTGCTATGGCGTTTGAAGGCGGCTTTATCAAAGTCTTCTTAAGGCCCCTGTCTTTCGCAACTCTCCAAGACGAGGTCCCTTTACTGCTGGTCTCCTCCTTCGTTACTTCTCGTTGTTTTTTAAGCTGACGCACCTCCTCCCGCAGAGAGTCCAACTCTGTCCTCAGGGCTCCCACTAGAGTCACCAGGTCCTTCACTACAACTTCCATATGCCAGTAAGTTTGGGTGGAACTGAAAACTCCACACCCCAGGAGGATTCGGAGCCAGGAGCACTATGCAACATGGCGTTGCATAGTGTTGCATAAACAAATTTGGGTGGATATAAATAGGAGTTGCCTCGTATGGGCCAATAGGCCTTCTGTAGTTTCCATGATTCTTATGTTCTTATTTCCTTATCGTGTGTGCAACAGCAGTGTTCCAAATTCTCACTAAGTCAGTTCACCTAATAGATTACCTGCCTACAGCAAGTCAGGTGTACATCTGACGCAGCCTTTATAATCCACTGCTTCACGCAGCTTGAGAACATTTCGTTCTGAGTAGTTAAATCTAAAACAACAACAACAACGCAGTCTTCATAATCCGCTGCTTGAGTTAAAGCTCATTACACAGTTGTTGGTCTCCATATACAACATACTGATTGTCTGAGAGATGGATATCAATGTGGCAGTTTTGGGTCTTACCATTTTCAGTGTAATCTTGTTTTTCACCGCCCTTCCCATTGCCGTGTATTTTTTCAATGTTATCTGCCAGAAGATATTCTCATCAACACACCCTTTTGTAAAATTAATTCCTTCATCTCCAACAAATATACAACAGCTTCCACTCCGGACGATCTCACAAGCTGCCCACGAGACACATACAGTGCCGAGAATGTCTGAAGCCGAGAGACTAACTCCTGCTACCCGCGAGACACATATAGTGCACATCAACTTGTCAGAAGCAGAGAGGCTAACTCCAGCTGCTCTTTGAAGGACCTTTGTCTCTCCTTCCAAAGTTCTGTCTCCCATAAAGTAGTATTCGGATTCTGACATGATGGGAATACGGTTACCTTACCGTATTTAACCTTACCTTGAGGTTACCTTGAGGTGCTTCCGGGGCTTAGCGTCCCCGCGGCCCGGTCGTCGACCAGGCCTCCTGGTTGCCGGACTGATCAACCAGGCTGTTGTACGAGTCACAGCCTGGTTGATCAGGTAACGGTACACACAGAATCGATAAAGACCCTTTATTACTGGGACTGTCACAACCCTCTCAAAATTGAGAAGTATCTCATGTCTCATTCTCTGTATCTCGTATACTCGAAGTATATATAACATGATAAAGTCCCAAATCTGCACAAAATAATACAAATTTATTGGAAGAACGATATGGCACGAAATGCAAAATACAGCTTAAGTCGAGGTGACATATTCACACAATAAGAACACTGAATTAATATCAGAGGTCCTTCAATTACAAGAAAATACTGGACCAGCCAGGTAATATTGGAGATGAGGACCACCGGGCTACTCCAAGCAACAGTCTAAGGCTTGAGAAGTGGAAGATCTCCCAGAACCCCATCCAGGTATGGATGGGGTTCTGTTCTCCAAACATCAATTCCCGGACTGGCAGCTCCTGTTTATATACTCAAACTTCACATTTCTTAAATATTAGATTAATCTGTTATTACGTTTGCAATAATTAAAACGTCACTACGGGCGTTAGCAATAATTTTCATGTTTATCTTATTGTGTCAAAACTTGTATTTGAATAAAGACGAAATATTTTTAGAATATTTTTTTTCACATTATATTTGAGATGACTCTTGTCACTAAATGTCCTATATATTAATGACTAATTATATTACTGAAATATTAATATATAAGTCTGGGTGTGAGAACGATATACTGTTCTAGATTAAGGAGAATTTTAGCAGAAAATATTTTATTGTTTAAAAATGTTTCTAAAGCTCCTCTACTGTCAATAAAGAAGAAGGTATTTTTACCACATTTGACTACTTCTTGTAATCCTGCTAATACACCTTGGAGTTCAACCTGCGTTGAAGAGACATTGTCAGTTAATAACAGTATCTACAGTGCCGATGTCAGTGTACTCCACATCCTGCCTTCCCATCCCTATCACAATATACATGTAGAGTGTTTTCTGTAGGTAATTTTCTAATTATACAATCATATGTTACCCTCAGCTCTCCTATCTCATTCATACTTTTTTTTTCTTTTGCAAGAGGATAATTACTACATCTACATTACAATCCTCCCATGGTGGTGCGAATTGCCTTTTAGGCAGATCAATACATTCTGTAATAACATCATACTTTATAACATTAGAGCATAAGGTACTCATATATGGTCTCTTCTTTATCATGCATAGTTCATTACTTCCCACCTTTTGAACTGAGAGGATTAATTCATTAGCTCCTCCCACCTCTCATTAGTCTTATGGCAGAGGCTACATTTATCTCTGAAATTCTATCCCCAATACTCTTCAGATTCAACTCCATCCTCATCCTCATTGTTTTTCACAGCGAAAAACCTCTGTTCCTCTTTGCCCATATGCTCTAAGAAGATAATCAGGATCCAAATAAGTTGGATTCTTAAAAACTATGATCTTTGTGTGTATCATATCTTCCGGAGTAACCATCACAATATTCTCAAACCCAACCGTCGTTAGGTGTTCCACGGCTTTTTCTGTCCCAACTGTCAGGTGAATAGATGAAGAGGATAATTTCAATTATCTAGTAATGTACATACCTAGATCATTATCTAGTAATTTACATACCTAGATCATTATCTAGTAATTTACATACCTAGATCATTATCTAGTAATTTACATACCTAGATCATTATCTAGTAATTTACATACCTAGATCATTATCTAGTAATTTACATACCTAGATCATTATCTAGTAATTTACATACCTAGATCATTATCTAGTAATTTACATACCTAGATCATTATCTAGTAATTTACATACCTAGATCATTATCTAGTAATTTACATACCTAGATCATTATCTAGTAATTTACATACCTAGTAATTTGTTCGGGTTCCTCAGAGGAAAAAGCACCTCTGACTATTATTATAGTCTAATTATAATGATTATAGAATCTCATTGAATAGTGGTTCATATTAAAAAAGTTCCGTAGCCGGACGTACCATCCACTCCAGCTTTTAATGAAAGTTCCGTTAGCATGTTGTAGGGAATAACAGTCGCTTCCTTTTATTAATCTGCAAATCTGGCATCCTGCTGGTTAGGGTTTCCTGTTGACAATTCCTAGGAGTTTGCATCACTAGATTCTCCTGTTGTGGACCAACAGGTGAATCTTCTTTGTGTGGACCACAGCAATTTTTTGTCGCTTTTTCATTTCGAAACGGCGTAGTTTTCATAGACAGCGAGACAGGGTGAAAACCCTGTCTCGCTGTCTATGAAAACTACGCCGTTTCTTTTTGGACATTGCAACTTGATACAGCCTGGTATCATTTTGTACTTGAAAGTCATCCTCACTCTCATAATCGTTAGTCCTAGTGCAGGACTGAGGCAGACTGCCTCTGCCATTTCCCCAACACGCAAATGCACTGTATAAATGTAACCGATGAGTACAATTTCACAATATCCAAGAGCGCTTACACTGCGACTGTTAATTTTCACGACCGCGGGTTGGCCTTCTAATCATGATTCCAAGATATTTTCAGCAGAGTTCGCATCCAGTTAATAGATGGTTTTACCTTAAGGTTATAATGCTAAGATTCTTTAAATATGTACTATATGATTATTGAATTAAGGTGCTTTTATTTGTAATGTATATTAATATTTGTTGACCAGACCACACACTAGAAATTGAAGGGACGACGACGTTTCGGTCCGTCCTGGACCATTCTCAAGTCGATTGTGATGAGGAGATTGATTGATTGATAAAGATTAAGCCACCCAAGAGGTGGCACAGGCATGAATAGCCCGTAAGTGGTACAATTTTTTATTTTTTTCCCAGTGTTCTGAGGTTGCATTTAACCATCAAGCTGTTATCGCGGGGGAGGATACTGCTTCACAGTCTTTATGAGGGTGTCCAGCTGCTGGACACCTTTGTTGACCAGGAGAGTGGCTGTGTTGATGGCTTCAGGGTGGCCACTGCATGATTCAGGAACTCTTAAAGCTCTTCTAAGGTCATTGGTTGCTTCACATTCCAGAAGATAGTGAAGTAATGGCTTTTCTGTGACAGTTTGGCAGAAGATGCACTCTCTCTGTCGGGGTTCACCAATCTCCCAGTTGCATCTGTAACCTAGACGTAGTCTATATAGCCTAACTGCTATTTCCCTGTGGATTCCTTTTGGGATATTTAACCTTTCTAATTTGGTTGCCTGAAGATACCATGTTGCAGATGGCGAACCTTCAGCTATTCTCTGGTGCAGGTAGGCTTTGTTGAGATGTGATTGTTTTTTGGTGATGATGTTTTTTATGTTCTCTAGGCTGGGTTGAATTGTTTTATGTATCACTGGATGACGAGTTGCCAATTTAGCAATTTCATCAGCTTTTTCATTTAATGGGATTCCAATATGGGATGGGATCCAGTTTAAAGTTATGTTGAGGCCTTTGCCTTTAGCGACTGCTCCAAGATACAAAAGGGTGGTAATTATTTCCACATTATCTTTCCACTGTTTTTGTCCTAGTATTTGAAGTGCAACTTTTGAGTCTGTGTGTATGATTGCATTTTGAGTGTTTTGTGCAATCACATATGCGAATGCCTGTTGTATGGCGAACAGCTTAGTTTGGGTTGATGATACTAGTCCTCCCAGTCTCCAATATGCCTGAACGCTGGCCGTGCAAAGAGCAGCGCCAGCACTCTCATTTTCTGTGTCCACCGATCCGTCTGTGAAGATGTGGGTGATGAGGAGGTAGGGACAGGCAATAAATAGGCAAGAGAGAGCTGAGGAGGAAAGTCAGGTGTAGGGGATAGTAGTAATGGAAACTGCAGCAGGCCTATTGGCCCATACGAGGCAGCTCCTATTATAACCACTGAAACGTCGTCGTCCCTTCAATTTCTAGTGTGTGGTCTGGTCAACATACTTCAGCCACGTTATTGTGACTCATCGCCTCTATATTATTATTTGTTTACTTTTTGTGTTATTTGTAATGTATATTATTATTTGTTTACTTTTTGTGTTATTTGTAATGTATATTATTATTTGTTTACTTTTTGTGTTATTTGTAATGTATATTATTATTTGTTTTACTATTTGTGCCCCCTTAAGGGGCACATCCCTTAAGGGATTTGAAGTAGAAGAGGGTTGAAATAGTCTAAGCTACTTAGAGTATTCCTTTTGGGATATATTTAACTATCTCAGTAAACTTGAACTTGTTCAATCTATCCTTCCCAAGAAACGCCAATCCATCAAAATCCGATTTTCTGAAATCTGTTACCTTACTAGAATTTTCTGTCACTCGTATTCCATTCTATGTTAAATCTGATTTCCTTGTGATCACTCATTGACTGCTATTATTCAAAATTATCTAGGCTTTAATTTGCATTCTTAACAGTTGATTAATAACTGTATCGAACCTCAATTTTTTATTAACTCACACCTCAAATAAATATTGTTAATTAAAAAGCATAGTTGACTACTTGGTTTATTTAATCTTAACTTCTTTACATAATTTTACTGTAAAACAATGAAGATTTATCATCTTCATTGTTAGTTACAATAATGTGACTGCAACAGTTATATTGACGAACACTCCTCAAATAATATAAATATAAACAAATAATATAATATAAACGAACAATATAATATAATATAAAAAAATAATATAATCAGTTACAAAAATATAATATATATAATTAATAAACCAATTATTGAAAGTGTATTCTGTGCATTTACTTAATCTAAACAATTTTCAAACGTGTGGAGTTAGGTGGTTAATTTTCAGCTCAGTTATTATGACTTCCTGACTACTTTAACAATTTCATATATAACAGTCAAGACCAATACATTATATAATTATTTTACTAAACTAAATAATTAATTCATCTTATCAACATTAATTTAAGTGATGCACTGATGCTGGCTGCACACTCCTAATCACACGTTACCTCTTTGGAGTGGAGGAGATCACTGTTGTGTCCAGTGAGGCTAATGTGGAAGAGAACGGACCACCACCAGTGCTATAGGGAAACTTGTCATCCGGAAATCTTGTGATCCTATTTCGATTTATTCTTCCATGATTATTATAGAGAGTGTCCGCAGACGGATATTTTATGGCGGAGGGAACACTCACTACAGAGGAGCACATCCCGTTGAAGATGTTTGGTGCAGAAAAGGTCAAGTTAAGGTGGCTGTCGTAGGTGTCCTCAGTGATCATGGCAGGCTTCTTTGGTGTGTAAATTACTGGTGCGCTGGTCAGCTCTGGCAGCTTAGCAAATTTGAGATTATAGGGCATCACGAGAGAGGTAACTTTGGCTTTTTCTTGAGCAGGTTTTTCCTGGGGACATTTGTTGTTGTGGCCGCGTGGGACATCTCCAGATTGTGTCGCTGAAGAGTCACTCTTCGTTTTGAAGCAACAACACACACTCTGAAGAATGGAGCACGCCATCTTCCTCTGTGGTTACAGTGCAAGTGAAGAACAGCTGGCTATTGTGTGTCAACAAGCTATGTTGTTGTTTTAGATTAGCTACTCAGAACGAAGTGTCCGTGTAGCACGGGCTATGGTGAAGTGTGTGTGTGTGTGTCAATGTTAGTGCGTATATTTATACCATGGTGAGGTGGTGATTGAGTCATTAGGCACGGTGAAATATTAGGGAAAAAGTCCCTTCCCCGCAACCTCATTTTTAACTTTATTCCACCTAGTACAGTTCACACGTTTATTAGCATGGCTTGGTTCAAGTTCAAGTATGTTTATTGAGACAAGACAGAAATACATCTCAAAGGGTAGCTTATGCTATTTCCCCCCCCCCCCCTCCCTCCCTCTACTTCAAGTCCCTGAAGGGGCGCACAAATTCAGTGAGTACAAATAGACAAATAACAATACAAGTCTAACAAACAATACAATACAACAATACAAGTCATTTAACATTGCAGGTTAATATAGTAAGCACAACATATTACTGTTACACTCTTGGGGCAAAATTCTTGTAGCTCCTAAGTATACTATCTATCATACCATTATCCCACATCCAAACAATTTGATGTGGTACACTACTTATTTCCTTATTTCTATAGTTATCAATAAGTTGACACTCTAATACATAATGTTCTAAGGTGTGGACGTGCGGCATACTACATAATTTACACTTCTTATCTTTTCACTGACATCAACGCCTTATTGCCAGATATATTTGTATCCTAATCAGGATGACTCGGTAGCTTCGGACGGAATGGCAAGATGTGGAGTTTTGGCACAAAACTGTAGATTAGTAGTAGATTAGCACTGTAGATTGTCTTATTGGACATCACTTATATGCCAATGGCTTTTCAACTCCGGCTGAACTTCAAGCTGTACTAGCGAGTTTAAAGGAAGTAGCAAATACGCCTGCTTTTTATTGATAACAGAGGAGCGATGGGAGTCATTTTATAAAAGAAGCTTAAGTTGCATTCACTGGAAAGGCGAAGAGTTAGGGGTAACAGGATAGAGGTTTACAAGTGGATGAATGGACATAACAAAGAGGATATTAATAGGGTATTAAAAGTATCAACACAAGACAGAATACGAAACAATGGGTATAAATTGGATAAGTTTAGATTTAGGAAATACTTGGGTAAATACTGGTTCGGTAACAGGGTTGTTGATTTGTGGAACCAGCGTAACGTGGTGGAGGTGGTGTCCCTAGATTGTTTCAAGTGTGGGTTGGACATGTATATGAGTGGGATTGGGTGGTTATAGATAGGAGTTACCTCGTATGGGCCAATAGGGCTTCTGCAGCTACCTTAGTCCTTATGTTATGTTCTTAAATGGGCACATATGGCCCAATAGGCCTTCTGCATTTTCCTTCATTCATATGTTCTTAAATATTTGTAAATAAGGTTCACGGTATATTAAACTATAACCGGGTAACATAAGCTGGATTGCATAAAGCATATTTCCTTGGTAATGAAATATATCCTTGCAAGACTTTACCTTAGAATATTAGAAATTTCAATTCTCAAGTATTTTCCATCTTCTTATACCATGAAATACACTGTTAATTTCTTCACACACATTGACCGGATTAATTCATTAGCATTTCCATCTTTCATTAGACTAATTACCGAAGCTACATTTATCCCAGAAATCTGCAATACTCTGTAAGTTCTATTCCATCCTCATTATCACACCCATAACATTTCTTGGGCATCCTAAAATCACTCACAAGGCTTCGTTTTGCACACTCCAAATTTCTTGGTCTTCCTTTACAAAACAATAAACGACAAGTGCAGCATTTTGAGAGATTTCACAGTATTTATGTATATCCTGTGTTGCACAGGGTTGCTAACATTTATACTCCCAGGTATTCTCTTATCCTCCTGTAACCCCCTTTCCTCTACTATTCAACTCTCATTTACCAGACCTTTGTCCCGTGGTCACAGTTTTAAGTTCAATCATATAATCAAAGATTGATTGATGAAGATTAAGCCACCCAAAAGGTGGCACGGGCATGAATAGCCCGTAAGTGGTGGCCCTTTGGAGCCATTACCAGTATCAAGAGCTGATACTGGAGATCTGTGGAGGAGCGACTGCACCCTGCGTGCGGAAGATGTCTCCCGTGATAATCAAAGACTAGGACACAGTGATCACTGGCTTCTAGTGGTATTTCATATTCCACGTTCGCGATGTGAAGATCTAATTGCTCGGTGAATTCCCTCCTCTTTCTCTTGTGTCTACCTACACCTGTTAGGAAGTGCTTGTGTATAAAATTCCACTAATTTTGCTCCCACGTTTCTTTCCATCATGGAAATTCCTCGATTCCTAGTCAATTTCTCCGTAATTTAGGTCCCCCGTGACCAGCAGTTTCGTTCTCATTATGTAAGCTGTTGTTGCTGCCCTCTACTGTGTGTGTGTGTACTCACCTAAGTGTGTGTGTGTGTGTGTTACAAACGACAGTTATTCTCAGCATCCGCAGGCAAGTAACACCAGGTGATAATAATTCCCATTTCCACATGGTGGCGAGGTGTGTGAGGCGCCGCTCTGTGTGCTGCCAGCTGTGGTCAGTTGGGGGTTGTGTGGAGGGGACTCTGGTGGGGGGGGGGGGGGTCTGGGGGGTGGAAACACTTCGAATTTTAACAACATTTGCGGCATAAACATGAGATATGTCGGTGGGAGCACGCACACGGGCGCCGGTACAGATTGAGGTGTTGATAGAGTCATAAACGTGTTCGCGGAGTGTCAAGAAGAATGTTCAGACTAATAATCGTGAATATTTTGTAACAAAATGTCTTCATTTTCGTACACAGAAGTTATCGATACCTGCATATTTGAGGCGTGGAAAAACTGTTATCCGATAGTTTAATATCTTCAGGAATAGTTTCACAAATCATTACAAAAGCGTTTACAAAAACTCCCAAGTCGGCAACAGACCGGTCACACCTCCCTGGGTAAATATATTGTGAGGGGTGCGAGGCGAGCCATATACCAGCACAGTAAACGACGTGTTATTAGAGAAATATCAACGAGAATAGCCAATTCTGTCCGCCATTTTCACACTCGTGCATGATAAACACAGCGATAGAAGCTAGAATGTCGATGACAGCGTACCGCGGCGTAAAATGTAATTCGAGTCTTATTGACGATTTGCTCAGTGGAAATTCCCTGCGAGGTAGTGTGGCAAATCCCCATCCCGACGCCTCCCAGGTGCGTACTAACACCTGTCTATCACCGCATGGACAAGGCGGGGCCTCTTTGGCATAAACCTCCTGCGACAGGTGTCATTACCAACACCTTCTGTCGTTATAAGCTCCACCTCGACGTACAAGTAATACCCAAAGCAAATGCAGCCGGACAGAGAACGCGTATAAATAGCCTTGACACGCCCCGCGCCCTGATGAAAATGTTATATACTTTACGAGTGCAAATTACAAAGAGAGCGGGCAGCTGGACCCCCGACATGGCCTGATCAGCGCCACGCGGGAGTTATGGGGTGCTTAGGGCGAGAAGTGGCCCTCCGGCATGCACTAGTGGGGTGCGGGGAGGGGGTGCAGGGCAGGAACTGTGCCTCTATGCTACTGCTAGCGAGAATTGCCTGCGGAGGTGTATGCGAGGGGAATGGGCTATTGTACAGCAATGTAGTGAACGACAAGGGCAGAAAAAAGTACTCAAGGGAGTATGTTGATGGTTTTGGGTGAGAACAAGGGGAAAAGCAGAAGCAGCTCACCAGCAAAATGTACTTCTGCGTAGCTATGGACGTTCTGGTAAGGGTTGAAAGTGTAAGCAAAGACAGTGAGGTGTACTGTTTGCGTTGTGAAAGACGGTAGAGAAAACCGTAACTGTTTAAGTAGCGTTTATAATGAAAGCGTTCCACAGGCATATATGGGAAAGTGCCGTTCTTATAATAATGAATAAACGTCGATTAAACGTTACTCGAGCATGTCCTGCCAGCTGGGAAATTGTTGATCAAGTTCTTGAATACTGGCTTCTTAATGAGTGTTAAACTTCAGTATCAAATTATAGGAGGAAGAGAGCCATGTAGCTGTTGCTGGAGCGCATACTCTAGTCTATTAAGGGGATGAGGTAATCTGGTGTATAATTCCGCAGTACATGAACAGGATACAAGGTTGGTGTAGGATGCAGTAGGTGGAGTGAGACTCAAGCAGTACCGGGGCAAACACTAAGAACACTGGGGAACAGTACCGGGGCAAACACTAAGAACACTGGGGAACAGTACCGGGGCAAACACTAAGAACACTGGGGAACAGTACCGGGGCAAACACTAAGAACACTGGGGAACAGTACCGGGGCAAACACTAAGAACACTGGGGAACAGTACCTTGGCAAACACTAAGAACACTGGGGAACAGTACCGGGGCAAACACTAAGAACACTGGGGAACAGTACCTTGGCAAACACTAAGAACACTGGGGAACAGTACCGGGGCAAACACTAAGAACACTGGGGAACAGTACCGGGGCAAACACTAAGAACACTGGGGAACAGTACCGGGGCAAACACTAAGAACACTGGGGAACAGTACCGGGGCAAACACTAAGAACACTGGGGAACAGTACCGGGGCAAACACTAAGAACACTGGGGAACAGTACCGGGGCAAACACTAAGAACACTGGGGAACAGTACCGGGGCAAACACTAAGAACACTGGGGAACAGTACCGGGGCAAACACTAAGAACACTGGGGAACAGTACCGGGGCAAACACTAAGAACACTGGGGAACAGTACCGGGGCAAACACTAAGAACACTGGGGAACAGTACCGGGGCAAACACTAAGAACACTGGGGAACAGTACCGGGGCAAACACTAAGAACACTGGGGAACAGTACCGGGGCAAACACTAAGAACACTGGGGAACAGTACCGGGGCAAACACTAAGAACACTGGGGAACAGTACCTTGGCAAACACTAAGAACACTGGGGAACAGTACCGGGGCAAACACTAAGAACACTGGGGAACAGTACCGGGGCAAACACTAAGAACACTGGGGAACAGTACCGGGGCAAACACTAAGAACACTGGGGAACAGTACCGGGGCAAACACTAAGAACACTGGGGAACAGTACCGGGGCAAACACTAAGAACACTGGGGAACAGTACCGGGGCAAACACTAAGAACACTGGGGAACAGTACCGGGGCAAACACTAAGAACACTGGGGAACAGTACCGGGGCAAACACTAAGAACACTGGGGAACAGTACCGGGGCAAACACTAAGAACACTGGGGAACAGTACCGGGGCAAACACTAAGAACACTGGGGAACAGTACCGGGGCAAACACTAAGAACACTGGGGAACAGTACCGGGGCAAACACTAAGAACACTGGGGAACAGTACCGGGGCAAACACTAAGAACACTGGGGAACAGTACCGGGGCAAACACTAAGAACACTGGGGAACAGTACCGGGGCAAACACTAAGAACACTGGGGAACAGTACCTTGGCAAACACTAAGAACACTGGGGAACAGTACCGGGGCAAACACTAAGAACACTGGGGAACAGTACCGGGGCAAACACTAAGAACACTGGGGAACAGTACCGGGGCAAACACTAAGAACACTGGGGAACAGTACCGGGGCAAACACTAAGAACACTGGGGAACAGTACCGGGGCAAACACTAAGAACACTGGGGAACAGTACCGGGGCAAACACTAAGAACACTGGGGAACAGTACCGGGGCAAACACTAAGAACACTGGGGAACAGTACCGGGGCAAACACTAAGAACACAGGGGAACAGTACCGGAGCAAACACTAAGAACACAGGGGAACAGTACCGGGGCAAACACTAAGAACACTGGGGAACAGTACCGGGGCAAACACTAAGAACACTGGGGAACAGTACCGGGGCAAACACTAAGAACACAGGGGAACAGTACCGGGGCAAACACTAAGAACACTGGGGAACAGTACCGGGGCAAACACTAAGAACACTGGGGAACAGTACCGGGGCAAACACTAAGAACACTGGGGAACAGTACCGGGGCAAACACTAAGAACACTGGGGAACAGTACCGGGGCAAACACTAAGAACACTGGGGAACAGTACCGGGGCAAACACTAAGAACACTGGGGAACAGTACCGGGGCAAACACTAAGAACACTGGGGAACAGTACCGGGGCAAACACTAAGAACACTGGGGAACAGTACCGGGGCAAACACTAAGAACACTGGGGAACAGTACCGGGGCAAACACTAAGAACACTGGGGAACAGTACCGGGGCAAACACTAAGAACACTGGGGAACAGTACCGGGGCAAACACTAAGAACACTGGGGAACAGTACCGGGGCAAACACTAAGAACACTGGGGAACAGTACCGGGGCAAACACTAAGAACACTGGGGAACAGTACCGGGGCAAACACTAAGAACACTGGGGAACAGTACCGGGGCAAACACTAAGAACACTGGGGAACAGTACCGGGGCAAACACTAAGAACACTGGGGAACAGTACCGGGGCAAACACTAAGAACACTGGGGAACAGTACCTTGGCAAACACTAAGAACACTGGGGAACAGTACCGGGGCAAACACTAAGAACACTGGGGAACAGTACCGGGGCAAACACTAAGAACACTGGGGAACAGTACCGGGGCAAACACTAAGAACACTGGGGAACAGTACCGGGGCAAACACTAAGAACACTGGGGAACAGTACCGGGGCAAACACTAAGAACACTGGGGAACAGTACCGGGGCAAACACTAAGAACACTGGGGAACAGTACCGGGGCAAACACTAAGAACACAGAGGAACAGTACCGGGGCAAACACTAAGAACACTGGGGAACAGTACCGGGGCAAACACTAAGAACACTGGGGAACAGTACCGGGGCAAACACTAAGAACACTGGGGAACAGTACCGGGGCAAACACTAAGAACACAGAGGAACGAAGCTGTGACGTGGAAAACGTGATCAATGGAGTAAATGTGATAATTTACCCTTTCAAAGCAACACGATAATGACTAAACCCCACACCAGAAGATAGAGAAACGAGACCTACGACTTGATAATGTTTCAGGACGGACCGAAACGTCGTCGTCTCCTCCTCTTCTGACGTGTGGTTTGGTGATCATATCTTCAGCCACGTTATTGTGACTCATCGTCAAGCAACGCGATGATAATCCAGAGAGTGACGACTAATAAGACCTACCAGATGATTGATTGATGAAGATTAAGCCACCCAAGAGGTGGCACGGGCATGAATAGCCCGTAAGTGGTGGCCCTTTTGAGCCATTACCAGTATCAAGAGCTGATACTGGAGATCTGTGGAGGCGCGACTGCACCCTGCGTGACGGGAGATGTCTCCCGGACCAAGTGGTGTGGACCTACCAGATAGGGGGACAGAAACATCCGGGATAGCGAGTGGGGGATAAATGAACGGAAGTTGGAGACATGAATTATAAGAATATGAACTAAGGAAGTGAGCGAGATTAAGGCAGACAAAGAAGAAGGGGGCGGGGGAGTTGTACTAGAATTGGGGGGGGGGAAATAGGTGGGGATTAGAGACAAAGGTGTGGAACTGGGGGAGAAGCCGTGGTATATGCGTGAGGAGAGAATTCGTGTGGAAAATAGCACAGGGCTATCATAGTTCGTTGTGACGCTTAACCCCATCATTAATGCACGGCTGTGGCCAAACGAGATCGTAATTTGGTAAATACATCTACCAAGAACACTGGGCTCGTATAACTAAGGCGCCGACAGCCTTGCTGCCTCAGTGCCTCGTGTCACGCGGAGGGGGCGATAATGTCCGATGATATCCCTATTAACACCTTGTTTTTGTGCCAAAGTTATGACCACTGTTTCATAACGAAAGACTTAAAGCGACGAGGATAAGGACACCGAGGAAAATACGGCCAATAATTGTCTGGTGTTGGAGGTGATATGCGAGACATTAACGAGCCGTGTGTCAGAGGCTGATGGTTAACATTCTGGCACTAGCTATGACGAGCTGTGACTCAACTCGGGGAATGGGAGTGTCATATGGAGATTATACTGAAACATTCTTGACACGTGAGTTATCCCGTGAGTCCTGAGAAAGGTGTCAGATCTAATACCATGATCATGTGGCGTCACACAGACGTGGCCTCCTCAAACCTGCTCCTAATGCTTTATTAGGGCATTTAAACACCTTTGTGCTTAAGTACACTAAATAGTGGATATAAATTAAATAAGTTTAGATTCAGAGAAAACCTGTCTAAATACTGGTTTCAAAATATGGCTTTTCTTTTGTTTAATACATTATTGTGTAACATATTAGACGTCGGATTGGTGGTTTATTTCAAGTGAAACATGTATGACATATAATTTTAGTTTTTACAGTAGCAAAAATTGAATACTAATTCATCGTGTCTATTTTTTTTACAGTTATTTAAGCAAAAAAAGAGAGTTCCTTCCTAATTCACAGGTCCTAAGAAAATAGAAAATGAGGAACATAGTTTATGGAGAAACAGATATAAATTTAGTTAACTATTTTGCTTCCGAGTTTATCATAAGAATCTTAAGTAATAGAAAATAATCTTTGGAGAAGGACGTGGATCGAATCGGCAGTCAGTTCCAAAAAATGTTATCATAGAAATGAGCTCATAAATGGCTAAGATACGCAATAGGTGAGCAGGAAGAGGGTATACTAGAAGAGTTACTTGTGGAGAGGAGTGGCTTGTAGGAGAGAGAGAGTGCTGAGGCTCGCTGCCGCTGCTTGACAATCTTGACTGAGCGACGGTTCAAGAAGCGTGGAGGTGTAGAAATCTTTCTTCATTCTTGTTCGATTCTTGTGACTTATTTTTGTTGGAGTTTCAGGATCTGAAGATTCTTCTAAAACAAATTCTTGTTTTAACAAACAATTTCACTAAATTCACGATCGTTTGTTCATTAGATTTTGTTTTCAGCGCAAACACTTCCCTCTCTGGGCCCGTAAAAGAATTCTTAAACGAATTTGCGGTCAGAAATAAAAAAAGATAAAAGAATGCGAACCTCAGTATAATTGTAATTAAACTTGGAGGATGAATGGCCAATTTCTTTGCGTTCCTCTCTGGAGCTTAGCCTTCCATGCTCCATAATGAGAAATTCCTCTTGCCTTCGGTTGAAGGGGCAAGCAATCTGGTTTGCATAATAAGACGGACCTCTGTGTCGCTATCCCGCTGTGGCCTGGGATTATATACGGCTTATGCTACAGTGTTATGTCCGTGTTTGTGAGTTGTCGACACGTATGAGTCATGTTTTAGAGCGATACATGTTGTGAACCGAGGCTCCACTTATGTTGGTGTGAGGCAAGGTTATGCCCAAGTTGTGAGGGGAGATTATGTCCACGTTGTTGTGAGGAGAGGTTATGTCCACACCTCACAACATTGCGTATGTGTTGTGTGTGTGTGTGTACTCACCTAGTTGTGTCTGCAGGATCGAGCATTGACTCTTGGATCCCGCCTTTCGAGCATCGGTTGTTTATAGCAATGACTATGGTCCTATTTCCCTATCATACCTGGTTTTAAAATTCTGAATAGTATTTGCTTCCACAACCTGTTCCTTAAGTGCATTCCATTTTCACACTACTCTCACGCTAAAAGAAAACTTCCTAACATCCCTGTGACTCATCTGAGTTTCCAGCTTCCACCCATGTCCCCTCGTTCTGTTTGGAATTGGTTCACCCATGTCCCCTCGTTCGCTGGAATTGGTCCCAGTACCGATCCTTGTGGTACTCCACTTGTTACTGTTCGCCAGTCCAACTTCTCGCCCCTTACCGTAAGTCTTTGGCTCCTTCCTGTTAGGTAGTTCCTTATCCATGCTAGGACCTTTTCCCCCACCCCCGCCTGCCTCTCTAGTTTGAACAGCAGTCTCATGTGCGGTACTGTATCAAAGGCTTTTTGGCAGTCCAGAAATATGCAGTCTGCCCAACCATCTCTGTCCTGTCTTATCCCTCGTTATTTTATCATAGAATTCCAAAAGGTTTGTTAGGCACGATTTCTCTTTCCAGAACCCATGATGATGTTTGTTCACAAACCTAACGTTCTCCAGGTGTGCAACCAGTCGTAGCCTAATTATTCTTTCCAGTATTTTACAGGGGATGCTTGTCAGTGATACAGGTCTATAGTTAAGTGCCTCCTCCCTATCGCCTTTCTTGAAGATTGGTATGACATTTACCTTCTTCCAGAAACTGTGTGTGTCTGTGTCTGTGTGTGTGTGTGGTATCTAGTATCTTTATCTCCTCTGTCCTTTTCCCTCTTTTCCAACATTCCCCGTTCCCCCTCCTCTTTCGGCCTCTCTCCTCTTCCACTCTTCTCTCTGCCCCCTTTTCCCTTGCCTTCGGAAAATGTAATATTATGCAGCACTGAAAGTCCTAAAAACCAATACAAAAATCAGAACCCCTGTATGACTTGACTTCAATATAATTTTAGAGGTGGAAAGGAATGGAGGTTACAGATGCCAATATTTCTTAAAATGTGGTAATGGGACAAACTCAGACTGGCCTATGCCACTCCCATACCCATGATGTACCATCGTGGAAAGCTGAGTGAGTCTGGCTCAACGCATCTGTACTCCAACCCCAGACAGACAGACATTTTAATTTATAGACATATTCAACAAATATTTACAAATATATGGTATATCTACAGGCCGTCATAGAAAATGGAAGAAATTACTTTTGAGGATATACATACATACCAAATTTTCAGAAAATCTGTAAATATTTTGAATGCCGAACAACAAAGCTCATTTATTCACAATTTCAGAGCGTAATTTAATTTCATTCACAACAATTATTTAGCAGTGGATTATAACGAATTTTTATGATTTAGAGTTGAATGAGTTTTGCTCATTGTTCCATACGGGTGAAAAATATTCATTAATAATTTATCCAAGCTCGTATATTTATGTTTATAGTATTTGTTTTGTTGAGTGTTTGGTTATTTATGTGTGACAGTGACGCGGCTACTAAATATGGCGAGTGGAATTTGATGAAGGTAATTCAGCCAACGACAAAAACAGAGGAAAATCTGCAGGAGGGGAGGGTATCACTGACGGCACATGGTGCGTTAAATATCCAATTCAAGAGATGCCATTCAGAGCGGGGCGGCGACCGCATTTTGGCTGGAAAAGGCAGAATTAATTTGACATTTAGCGGGAGGAGCAGTGGCTAGCAATCCTCATTACCTCTCTTCACGCCTGCTGCTGCTGCTGTTGCTGTTTCTTATCCTGCTGCTGGTGGTGGTGGTGGTTGTGGTGCTGCTGCTGCTGTTCCGTATCCTGCTGCTGCTGCTGTTCCGTATCCTGCTGATGCTGCTGTTCCGTATCCTGCTGCTGCTGGTGTTTCGTATCCTGCTGCTGGGTGGTGGTGCTGTTGCTACTCCTTATCCTGCTGCTGGTGGTGGTGGTGCTCCTGCTGGTGCTGCTGTTCCGTATCCTGCTGCTGCTGCTGGTGTTGCTGCTGCTGCTTCTAATTCTGCTGCTTCCCATCCTGCTACTACTTCTCATCCTGCTCCTGCTTCTCACCCTGCTGCTTCTCATCCAACTGACAGTGAGTCTACAACACCTTATATTTCTAGTGCTATTTCTCATTACATGTTACTTCTGCTGCTGTTCTCTCAGGTTTAGTGTTAATTGAAAGAGGTTGTAGGAGGCGACGAGCGAGGGGCGGCGGGTAAACGGGAGGGGCGAGAGACAAACAGCTTCCACTGGTTATACAAGATAATTACTGAGACCTCGTTCCCTGGAGCAGCGAAGCGGGTCCTTGCGACCTGTCTCTGCTGAGATGCGGGAGAAGGCGGCCCCCTTGTGAACCACGTCTTGAAAGGTCTAGGAACTGCTGTGCTTAAATGAAAGCACACTATAAGCCCCTCGGGTGGGTCTTGGTTGAATTTGGGCTGGTTACTTGATATGGACCGAAGACCACATTATATGTGTGTATGTATCACATACACCACATTATGCCTGTGTGTATTTTATACACACACAGACACACACACACACGTGTATATTAAACTTTAACTCCCATTAGAGTTAGAGTTTCTGAGCATTTCTGTTCTATTAATGCAGTATTATGTCTTGATTATTTCTTATTATCATATAAGAACACAGCAAAATAAACTCAAGAAATAATAATACAAAATCATTTTTAACTGATGGCTGTTATTGTTTATATCTCAAACAAATTTTTGACTAGATATTTTCAATATTGATGCTTTTTGTGTTTTAGGATAACGACATGTACTCTATTGATTTCCAGTCTTGTCGGTCATTACAGGCAGTTTTAAGTTATAATTATATTCATAATTTTGTTTTAATATAAAATTGGCAAGCGTTTGCCCTAGAATTAGGCCATATACTGTATAAATAGTCAACATAAAACCTCATTTGGCAGTTTTCCCCCAATATTATTTTTTTGTTGATGTCATTGCAGTATTTTTAATTTTCGTTAACGTCACATTGATAAACATGTAATCCGATGTTGTACATTAGCTCTGGATGCCACATCAATGATTTAGAGCCACATCTTTGTGTGCGTACCCTATCTAGGCTTCGTCGCCTCATCTATTTTTGGGCACCATATCTCTACCTGGGTGACATGAGTTCAGTTGCAATATACATGGTTGTTTCACTTGCATAGGGGGACAGGGGACAAGTTGATATATGGAAGCACACAGTATATATATATATATATATATATATATATATATATATATATATATATATATATATATATATATATATATATATATATATATTTCGCCATAAAAAATATGGAGAAAATTCGCGTTAGAATTAATAATCTTACCTTTTCGGTCATATTCAACAACATATGTTTACAAGAAAGACTGCTACCAAAAATACTAAAACTTAAAAATTGTATATAATTTTAAGAATTTTATCGTATTTTAATAATTGTGTTTAAATAACATAAAACATTAAATTATATTGATTATTTGTTTCAATATTATTAATATTATTGTATAGATTACTATTATAATTATGAATTATATCATTATTATAATACAAATGATTTTATTTTATATATTATTAAAATTACAATGATTTTTACTATAACATCAGCTTCATTTTAGAAGAGTCCTCAACATCCTCATATAAAACCTTAGAAGAAAAAGTTTAAGGATTTCCACGGAGAAAATCACGGGAAGACCTTTTGATGTAACCTGACTTGTAACTAATGTGGCTTTGTACACCCGCTGACTTCTCGAGACTCTACACCACCAAGTTCAAAATTAGAAAACTTGCGATTCTGTGTTGCCTTCTCGTTGAACAGCTTCCTTTGGAGACCTTTCTTTGTTTGGTGTACTCACCTAGTTGTATTCACCAACGCGTGTTTGCGGGGGGGGGGGGGTTGGCCTTTGGCTCTTTGGTCCCGCCTCTCAACTGTCAATCAACTGGTGATACAGATTCCTGTGTGTGTGTGTGTGTGTGTGTGTGTGTGTACTCACCTAGTTGTATATACGGGGAATGAACCACATCTTTTGGGTTCCGCCTCTTAAATCTCAATTGATGGCGTATAGTTTTCAGAGCGTTTTAGGTTCTGTCATATCTACATTTGAAGTTGTTTGGAGTTTGCCTTCACTACGTCACTGCCTAGTGCAGTCTATTTGTTAACTTCTCGGACACTGAAAACATGCTTTCTTATGTTTCCGTGGCCCATCTGGGCACTTAGTTTCCATCTGTGTCCCCTTGGTTGTAAACTACCCCTAGTGAGTAGGCTGTCATTGTCTTCCCTGTCTATTTCCCTGAGAATTTCATATGTCGTAATCATGCCTCCCCATTTCTTCTATCCTCCAGTGACACGAGGTTTAATGCCTGCAGCCTTTCCTCCTAGCTCATACCAGTCAGCATTCTGACTAGTCTGGTGACATTCTTCTAAAATTTCTCCAGCTTCGTTTTCTGTTTAAAGGGAAGATATGCTATGGCTCTTAGCTTCCGTCTCTTAAAATTAGTGAATGGAGTATAGGGTTCAAACTCTAAGAGCCTCGCCATCTCCACCCTTCACTATCTTTCCTACCACTTCCCCACACCATTTCCAACGGATCTCAATTTCCGTACCTCACCATTTCTGTTTCCTCACCTTCCCTATTCCGTCACCATCTTTACCCCCTCCCCGGCACACAATTTCCATCCAGACCATCTCCACATCCCTATCACCACACTCTCACCATCTACATTACTCTCCATGTCCACCTTCTCTCTGTCTCCACCTCGTCTCAGTCCTGCCAAATGATTGGTGACATTGCTGAATTGACAAAGGAAATAGAGGGAATTATCAGGGGAAAGCGCCATGCTATTACGAATATATAGCACTTAGAAGTGGTCAGGATAAGGATTTGGAATGGGACGGAGGGAAGGAACGGTGCCCAACCACTTGGACAGTTGGGGATTGAACGCCGACCTGCATGACGCAAGACCGTTGCTCTACCGTCCAGCCTAAGTGGTTGAGCACCATGTTTTAAGTGAACTTCGATCTGAGACTCAGATGGGACTCCCTCACTACGAGATGAGAGGAAGAAGCAGGATGGAGAACAATCTTCTGGATGTTACTGGCTATAGCTCTTCTCTACTAGAGTTCTTATTTGACCTGCTCTACTGTCGGCCATGCGTCCAGCAGAACCAGTAATTTTTACTATTTAGAGTAACTCACGAGAGTGTGGTTCAAACCCCAGAAGTCTACAGTCCTGTACCTCAGCTGAAACTGTACTCCAGCGGTCAGTGTTCACCCCCAAGCGATGAGGCATGCAAGCTTATGTCTACATTATCACACGTTAATGGATCAGAAAATTAACAACCCGATAAGGTGTCCAAAGCTGCTATCGAACCCCGCCCCCGAATGAAGCAAGGATGTACCTGTACCATCCAGTCAAAGTAAAACGGTGCGCCATTTACACTGCTTCAAATAACTTTGAGTATAATTTGAATAAATTTATTAGGCTGGAATCCCCTTTTGCGAATTAATCATCAGATCATTATTAAATTATTTAAATAATCCTGATTAATCTGCACATTATGCAGGACAGAACAATGTTGATAATTAATTGCTTCCCAGACGGTTGATGTTTGGGTAACTGTACCGTATTTTATACCCAGATATTTCTACTACTTTTTATGAATCAATGTAATAAAACCAGTTTGGAAATACCTTAATATTTTTCAAAGAACTTGCGTGACGTATTGCAAAGAAAAAGGTAAGAGAGAGAGAGAGAGAGAGAGAGAGAGAGAGAGAGAGAGAGAGAGAGAGAGAGAGAGAGAGAGAGAGAGAGAGACGGAGGAAAATAGAAATTTGGGTAAATTGAAAGCAGTAGTGATCTAAGCCTCCTTCTCTCTCTCTCATTCCCTATAAATCCCTGTTGAGCTGCTGGCGCGTGTGTGTTTACAGATAGCAAGGACGGACCAGCATTGCTCACATGCAAACAGCCGCTGGACTTTGGCAAGTATTGTGAGATTTATGTGGCAAAATGTATCTCAATAAAATTCATATATTTTCTCAAACATATTACCAAATAAACAACGCACTGGTTTCGTAGTCCTACGGCGCGGGGATCGATCCCCGGCGATGGCGGAAACAAATGGGCAAAGTTGCTTTCACCCGGAGGCCTCTGTTACCTAGCAGTAAATAGGTACCTAGGAGTTAGACAGCTGTTACGGGCTGCTTCCTGCCTGGGTGAGTGTATTCACCTAGTTATATTCACCTAATTGTGTTTGCGGGGGTTAAGCTCTGCTCTTTCAGTCCGCCTCTCAACTGTCAATTAATACACTGTTACTAACTACTGTTCACCCCCCCCCCCCCACACACACACACAAACACACACACCCTCAGGAAGAAAGGAATCATTCAGAACCTTGTATACCTCATATGTCACACCAATACTGGAATTTGCGGCTCCAGCGTGGAGTCCACATCTAGTAAA
>NC_091206.1:10274368-10281868 GCF_040958095.1 Procambarus clarkii | reverse complement strand
ACATCAAACTATTCACCTAAAGTATGGGCAATGTTACCTGAAGGTAACATGTAATATAATATATAATAGCAGTATGATTTTGCATATATTTTACAGTCGTGGGTAATTCTTGAAGGTCATTACAGTCTTGAGGTAAACACACAGAGGTGACCGTGATTAGTCAGGTGACTAGTCAGGTGATTAGAACTGAGGTGACCGTAGTGGGCGTGGCGTGTTGGGCAGTGTGTGCATCTCCGCCTTCCGCTCTGGCTCTCACTCTCATGGTGAGAAAGTTGGGCTGGACGTTAGAGCGACGGTCTCGCTTCATGCTGGTTGGTGTTCAAACCCCGACCGTCCAAGTGGTTGGGCTCCATTCCTTTCCCCCCGTCCCATCCCTAATCTTTATCCTGACCCTTTCCAAGTGCTATATAGATGTAATGGCTTGACGCTTTCCCCTGATAGTTCCCCTCCCTCCCTCTCATGGTGAGTAGAGTGAATAGTTCCGTTGTTGGAGTATATATGGCGGGTTGATTGCGTTATGTGACGGTTTTGAAGATTTAGTAATCTTCTTCTATCTTGGGCGTTGTCTAATATGCAGGTGCTTCTATTCAGGATGTCTCTTTTTAGCGTGATGTCAAATTGAACATAAAAGTCGAACAACCCACCATAAATACTCAAACAACGGAACCTTTGCATGTTCCGAACATGGTGAGGTTAAGAGAAAATGGAATATGATGGCAGGAACAGAACTCCTGATGCAGCGGATTTCCATATTCCTATTTAATGTTTGTTTCATATCTTTCTCTGTTACTATTCCCGTTCTTCGTTCACTTTCCATCCTTCCTGTCTTCGTTATGTTCCCATCCCACAGCCTCTCTCCCCCTACCATCCCCCATTCCTCCCCTCTCCCTCCCTGCCCATGTCTTCCTTCTCCTTCCCAGTTCTGGTTTACAAAACCTGGCAGCAAACAGCCTTAGTGGGAAAACTCCTCCAGTTTACTGGAGGTAATGAGCCGCCGTTCTCACCCTCATCTCGCTGCCTCTCTCTCACACCTTAAGACTTTTTCCCGGGATTTGCTGAGTGAAAAATTAATGATGTGCTTCTCGGTAACAGCTCCATTCAGCGCAGGAGGGGGAAAAAAAAAGAGACAAAATTTGCGACCAACAAATTCGTACTCCTTAATTGATTGACTATAAGTTCAAGTTGTCTAAATTCCTTCCCCCATCCCTCGTCGCATCCTAAATCCTTGTCCTGGCCCCTTCCAAGTGCTATATAGTCGTAATAGCTTGACGCTTTCTAATGATAGTTTCCCTTCCCGTCTTCAAATCTCTCCTTTCCCTCTATGTTCCCTCCCCTCATATCCCTCTCTCTTCCACGCTGTCAAGCCTTCCCTCCCCCTCTTCCCTCCAGTGTTCCCCAGTTTCCTCCATTCCCCCCCCCCTTCCCTTTCCCTCTTCCCCGTCTGGCCTCTAACCTCGAGTAGAAAGACATTTCTTTTTTATATATAAATGTCACTGTAGAGAAACAAGAAAAGTTTGTTGTTACTACGTAACTTTTGTCATGGTCCACTGTAATGTAGCGAGGTGGTCATGGAGGAGGAGGCATAGTGTGTTAGGGGGGGGGGGGGTTGACGTTGGAAGATGACTTAGCAGCAGAGAATTTAAGTCAAACTGGAAGATGAGACAACATACACACCACTGTCAATACCTTCATTACCAACACATTGTTGCAACCACCACTGTCACCTTTTCACCCCCCCCCCTCCCCTCAGTCACGACAATTAACCACCTACTTCCACCATAATTAACACCCCACTGGGTTTTGCGTCTGGAGGCGTCTAGTTCAATGTTCACCCCATTTTCATCCTGTGAACTGTAGCGAAAAAAAGATTAGAGAGGGCACAAAATGGGCACATTTACCTACAAAAATTGACGCACACGAACTGCCAAACCCCCGCAACCAACCTACCAGTATAATCGGTACTACCAACACAACTACCACAAGCAACCACCACAACCAACCCACCAGTATTACCGCTACTACCAACACAGCTACCACAACCAACCACCACAACCAACCAGTATTACCGCTACTACCAACACAACTACCACCAGCAACCACCACCACCAACCCACCAACATCACAAACATTACCAACCAACGACCTCCAGGCCACCAGAGAAGCCACCGACTATCTCTGTGATCGTCGAGACGTCACAAAAGTCCACAATATTCTACTTATATTTCTTCTGTCGACTTTCCTCGCCTTTGTTAGTGCTGAGCTCCGAACCTGGGAACAATAAAACCTGTTTTTTTCCTAGACGAAGACCAATTCTTCTCCCTGCATACTGACAATAATTCATTCATGGTAATTTCAAAAGTATTTTTACCTAATACAAATAGTATTAGTTTTTGTTATTGGGGAGTTGAGTATGAGGCAAAGCATATTGTCTGATTTGTTTATAGCTGACCGGAAAGGTCTGGGCAAGTTAATATGGCAGTGAACATTTATTTGTAGAGATTTAAAACCACATTAAAGGAAGAGAGAGAGAGAGAGAGAACGTAATATTCATAATAATTTTATTATAATGAAATAATGTAGCAGCATACAATACGTTTACAATGGAAATTTAACAAATAAAGTCCTTATCATTCTTAAATGTTTTAATTAATAAATGTGAAATTCATTTCGAGTTTAATGTATATATATATATATAAACAACAAATGTTGGGTCTTTTGTACACTTTTACTGATCTCGTCTTCAAAGAGCAAAACAAGCTGTATTTTGTTTAATGTTTCCGAGGGCTCCAAGGATATGTAGTCCTGAGTTTATACATGAAACAATTTGGCTTTCAATATAAAAACCCCAAGTCTTGTATTAAAAAAGCTTGTCAAATTGTTCTTAATACCTTCTTTAACTTTAAAAAATAATAATATAGCGTAAACAATACAATAAATATGCAATTTCATATTCATATAAATAATATTCATAAATTAGTAAATCTATTTAATATCGATGAAACATCTAGGAATTTTTGTATCATAAAAACTCTCTGTTTGAATATTTCCAAAGTAGTTGTAATGAATGTGTGTATATAATTCCGTGCATATAATTCCGTGCAATGTAAGAAATTCTATGTTGCGCCAACACGTAGAACAAACAATAAAAGAACATAAATATACAATGAAGACAGGTCAATAATTAAATGCAGTGTTTGTTCACTTAAGAAATTGTAATCAACAGGTCCACCTTATCCACGATGGTGGAAATTGTAATTGGAAGCAATTTATTGAAAATAATGAAAATCACTCGGCCTATTAGGCAAATCGTGCCTTGCATAGTAGGCCGAGAAGTGTGTTCTGGCTACTAGGTACGACATATATATATATATATATATATATATATATATATATATATATATATATATATATATATATATATATATATATATATATATATATATATTGACCACATTGCTGGCGTTGTTAATCTTATACTGTATTGTAACATGTTAGTTGATGTTCGTTCTGTGCATTAACTCTTTTCTTACTCTCGGGATTAAGAAGAACAATCAGGTTTTCGAAAATCATAATATAGAAACTGATGATTAATGAAGGGTATATATTCTACACCCGGGCCATCTTCAGGGGATCCTCTGCCCCTCTCTTATTTTTTACTCATTTTTGTCCATTTCCGTAGTTCATATGAATATTCAGTCTCTCCACGTCTCATACATATGTGTATACATAACTGGTTTTATACTTTAATTTTCGTTAAATGCCGATCCCTGGAAACACAAACCGTAACTGTCTCTATTTTCCGCTTGTTACCACTTGTAATAAAGTTGTTACATCTTGGCTTAACGTGTTTATGACGGATTAGAACGTTGTTACAACTTGCTATATTGGTTGTTATAACTGGTTAGGAGGTGTTAAAACTTGTTCGAACGTTGTACCAACGTCGTAGTTTCGGTGTGTGTTTGGCGGGATATGCCTCTTTGTTTTATTATTTTTGTGTTTGGTATATAAGCAACGTTTCCTAACATGTTTATCCCTTCCTCCATTATTTTTTAATATACCTCACTCCCATCCTCCTCTCGCTCTCTCTCTCGTTATCTCTTCTCTCTCTTCCTATCCTTCCTCTCTCTCTCTACCGCCCTCCCTTTCTTGATCTAGTCCTCCGTCCCTCTCTCCTATCCTCCCCTCATTCCTCCCTCCCAATACCCAACCCACAACCGTCTCATCGATGGAGTGCGATTCAAAGTATTTCAAGAATTTCAGGGTATTCTTAAAGCTTACCTCTTATATCCCTTGAGGGATTATCTGACGTAAAGTTAAGATGCTTCAACTAACACCACGACCAAGTGTCTCTCATCCATTCCCGAGTGTCTCTCATCCATCCCCATGTGTCTCTCATCCATCCCCGAGTGTCTCTCATCCATTCCAGAGTGTCTGTATAACCGTAGTTACTCCTCTTGAGTGACCTCTGTGTGCAATATTGCCAATAATGCAATACGGTCTATCACGCACCGTGGTTATCAACAAGACGCACCTCACCCCCGACTACCTGTCACTGCTGTGTTCAAAATATGTTCACGGGAACGCAGTGGGATGCTCGGGACATTAATTTGCACGTTGATCATTATAGTCTGACATGAGTTGTAAACAAATAATCACACAATGGAAATGGGACAGGAGTCATTGCTGTAAACAACCGATGCTCGAAAGGCGGGATCCAAGAGTCAATGCTCGATCCTGCAGACACAACTAGGTGAGTACATCTAGGTGAGTACACACACTTGTGCTCGATCTCGTGACAAGCACTCAAGAGATCCTTTACTCCAATGCGCACACCAGACTGAGCCAAGATTCCCACCAGTCTCTATATAGACACTTTAAACCACAGTTCCAGGTATTGGCAGCTTGATCTAACTGGGCTTCCTTAGGGTACTACGAATGTCAGGTCATTGTTACACAGTGAAATGGTAAGTATTTTCATTAACAATAGACCTTCGTGCACGCCTTCATTGAAGCTGCGGAGGGGCTTCACTGTGATAATCTGTCATAAGTGCTTGGTCTCGATAACACAGCAGGAGGCAATTATCGGGGATATTTAAGTTTATGTTAATTTCAAGTACTTGGGACTGCTAGCCACGTGGAACTGTTCAGGGAGGATGTCTGTCCAGCCAGAACCTGGGGATGTGCGCATGCGTGTGTTAGAGAGAAAAATATGTACTAGACATATTAGTGGGAAAATCGATCGGATAGAAAGGCGGGGTCCAAGAGCTAATATCTTGATTCTGCAGGCACAGATAGTAAAATCTATATAAATAAAAATGGAAATGTTCGTTTGTACAAAATCGCTGGTCTCCGAAAGTTCTTCACCAATTGCTTTGAAATTTTCACACAACGTTCCATTCGCATTCGAGCGGGTTTTTATATACATACTATATTGATGTCACGTCTGTGACGGGAGAAAATAATTTTTTTTTTTTTAAAACTGAGTTTTTCATGTGTTTTTCACGTGAGAGAAATCTTCGAAACCTCTTTACCGATTGCTTTGAAATTTTGACACGAAGTTACATTTGAATAGGCGAGTGTTTTTAAGTACCTACTATATACATGCCTTACCTGTAACAGGCAAAAATATTTTTTTTTTTTAAGAAATAGCGCCATCTGTTGCACGTAAGAGCCACACACACTATACTAAATATGTTACGATTCCATTTCAGTATCTTCAATTGTATTGACAAATTAAATTTTCATACATTTCGATTTATTTTCATTTTGATTTAATTATTTTGTGTGACATTGCATTGGAATTGAGCTGTGTTGTTTACCATACTGTTCATTTCGTGAGTATAAGTATGGATGCCACACCTGTGACAGGTAAAAGCATGATTTAAAAAAAAAAAACACCATCTGTTGCATGTAAGATCACCATAAGCTCAACTACATATGTTACGATTCCATTTCAATGTTTCCAATTTCATTGATATATTGAATTTCTATAATTTCAAATTATTTTAATTTTGATTTAATTATTTTGTGTGACATTGCATTGGAATTGAGCTTTATTGTTTACCATACCGTTCATTTCGTAAGTAGAGTTTACTTTTTTATTTTTTCATTGTTTTTTATTTCCTTTTTAAATGTTTTCTTATATTTCAGTGATGGGAACATCAGATCATTTGGGAATGCTTCGGACGAGGGAGTGAGGAATGGTGGGGGAAGACGAGGGGACAGGAGTGGGGGATGGTGGGGAGGACGAGGGGACAGAGGAAGGGGTAATGATGGGGAGAACGAATGGACGGGGAAGTTGGGGATGGTGGGGACGAGGGGACAGGGGAATTGAGATTAGTGGGGGAGGACAAGGGGACAGGGAAGTGGGGGATGGTGGGGAGGACGAGGGAGACCGGGGAGGGGGGGAATGGTAGGGAGGACAAGGGGAAGGGGGAGTGGGAGATGGTGGAGAGGACGAGAGGACGGTGGAGTGGTGGATGGTGGTGAGGACATAAGGATGGGGGAGGGAGGAAATGGTTGGGGGAGGACGAGGGAGTGGGGAATGGTTAGGATGACAAGGGGACGGGGGAGGGGAAGAGTGAGGGGGGGGGGAAATGGTAGGGAGGACTGGGAGACAGGGGGAGGGTTGCTGTGGCTCAGCAATGCACATGCGTTGCTGAGCCACAGCAACGCGTGACCGGGTACAGCCAGTAGTAAATATACTCACACACATCCCCGACAAGCAGCCCGCAACAGATGTCTAACTCACAGGTACTTGTTTACTGCTAGGTGAATAGGTGCATCAGGTGGAAGAAACTCTTCTCATTTGTTTCTGCCTCAACCGGGAATCGAACCTGGACCCTTAGAACTACGACCCCCGAGCGCTGCCCTCACAACTGACATAGTGTGAGTGTGCATGTGTTTGTGTGTACTCACCTATTTGTGCTTGCGGGGGTTGAGCTTTGGCTCTTTGGTGTGTGTAAGTGAAGGCGTGTGTGCGCGCGCATGAGCGTAAAACAAGAACAGAAGAATTTACTCTGAAAACTGCTGCAAGTGATGTTCAGCTGCGAAAACAGCCGTTTCCTGATTCTTTGTTTTTTTGTTGCTGGAAACTCTTTGCAAGTATCTCTAAAAGAAAATTCCTTTCCAGACGACAGACAGAAAGCTTCGTTAACTCCTGAACAAAAAATATCCAGAGTTAGCGTTACCTTAGCGAAGAGGCGAGTAGCGTTGCTTCAGCAGACATCACAAAGTTAGACATTTTCACAGTGAAAAGACGTGTGTAAAACTGACAAAGAGAAAAGCTTGTTGAAAGTCTCGTTGTTTCTGAAGAATGAAAACAATATTAACTATCGAGTTGCAGTGTGTTGGTGTTCATTTACGTTATTGTGATATGTGCAGTGTCATATCTTTATTCCTAAGCCGAATAAGTATGTCGAATTTGTATATATATATATATATATATATATATATATATATATATATATATATATATATATATATATATATATATATATA
>NC_091206.1:10251868-10266868 GCF_040958095.1 Procambarus clarkii | reverse complement strand
GCTCAGGATGGAAGCAAGTCGATGAAGAACTCTTTAGGGTAAGGCAAGTCCTAGTTGCCCCTAGTTGCTCTATTTTCCCCAACGGCTTCTCTAACGGTTTTGTTAAAGATAACATAAAATGAATGGTGAAATGCCATGCAACCTCAGAAGAGTCAACCAACACAACTCTTGTACCCCCCTATTAGACTATTTTATAGTCACATACTCTCAATATGTTGTGTTATCATTATTACATTAACAAAGTAATAGTAACCACCACCAACAAATGACTTCTGTTGCATTCATTTGTCAAGAACTAGGCTGTACCCTGCCCTCACCATCCAGTTACTGGCCTCACCCACCAATAATTAACTTCCTTGACTCCTTCAAATGGCAACATAAGTAATAATATTAATAATTATTACAATAACTAGTTATTTATAAGATATTAATAAAAATATGACCTACACCTTTAATTCTCTCAACAACACGGAATCCATATACAGATATTTCTCCATTCCTGTACCTCTGTCATGAGTCCCTGTATCCTCCCCCCCCCCTTATCCACCCCTTAGATCCTCCCCCCTTTATCCACCCCTGAGACCCCCCCCCCCTTATCCACCCCTGAGACCCCGCTTCCCAGTCGCTGCTCTCCATCCCAGTTCCCACTCCCCTTCACACCCCCCAAGCGCCAACAGCCGACCCCCTACTCTCTCTCTTTTACTTACCGCCCCACGCTCTCCTACATTACCTATTATAGATTCATTATGCAGTGTACCTTTGATGCTGGCCGTGTTGGGAGCTGCCTGTCTCACAGGGACCCTGTTCCCCTCTTCTCGTTACTACCCCTTTCCCCCCCTCTCCATGTTACTGCTCCCTCCCCCCTATTACCCCCCTATTACTTCCCATCTCCCAGTTACTGACGCTCTGTTCCTGTTACTGCCTTTTCCCTTTATGTTACTTTTTTGCCTGTCATTTTTCTCTGCGGCTGTACACTGATGTACACCAGTGTACACTGGTGTACACTGGTGTACAGTCATCATGGAGCGGGTCCCTCTCCCCCCCCCCCTCGTATTTTACATGTTTACTGGAACCCAGAACTTATTTTCTTATTTCTTTCATAATTGCTCTGTCGCGTTATTAGTTGTTCGCTTCCACTCTCTTCATTTTTCCCTATTGGCTGCGTAAACATGTGCTTGGGGGATTAAACATGTACTTGGGTGCGTAAATATGTACGTAAACATGTGCTTCTTTGCGTAAACATGTGCGTATTAGTTATACAATCTGGGATTCTACTGAACTGACAAGAAGTCTGGAGGCCTCTCCTGAAGCCATTAAAAGTTGGCTTCAGGCTTCAGGAGAGCCGAGCTTCAGGTTTCAGGCTAATAAGAAGGGTAGAGACAAATTAAGATTTATAAGATTCTCCAAGATGGCTAACAAGTCCTAGAAATGACTGCTAGAGTTCAACACCAGCAAGTGCAAGGTTAGGGGGAAATAGGAACAGAAGCCAGGTGACAGAAAGGCCATACACAATGAAAGGAAACTACCACCCTATAACAACTAGAGAAAAAAGCTTTAGGAGTTGACATAACACCAAACCTAACACCAGAGGCTCAGGTAAATAAAACAACGTCAGCCGCATGCTCTCACTAGCAAAGGTCAGAACATATTTCAGTAACTTGAACAAAGAGGCTTTTAGATCACTGTATTCTGCCTATGTGAGACCAGTTTCAGAGTGTGCCGCCCCATCGCGTAGCCCCGTTCTTAAGGTAAAATATATTATTAACTAATTGAAAATCCCCACCAATCCACGACTGACAATCACGAGCGGCCCCCATCCAGCCCCCGATGCGGGCAGCGACGGTAACCGCTGGTAGTGCGCTCTGATAATTACCGAGATCGGAAAATGACTCTCGCTAAGGGCGGAAATGAACCCAAATTACACGGAGATGACGACACCTGAGGCGAGTTGGGAGGGATGGGACACACTGCGGAATATTGCAGTGAGTGAAGGGAGAGAAGGAGTGACAGGAAAGAAAATATTAACCTGAAAATATAACAAAAATTGACAAAGGGAAGAGAACTGATGAAAATTATGACATATTAGGGAGGAGGAGGAGAAGGTTGTGTGTGAGAGAGAGAGATAAATAGTTAATGAAGTAATTACTTTACCGCAACAGTTATGCTGTATAATGGGTATATATCAGTGTCACTCAGAAGTTAGCCTACGTAGTACATGCTTCTGATAAACACATGTTAGAACTGCACTGAAAAAAAATTAATCCTGAATAAAAACAACAAATTAAAATAAAATTGCTTATTGTTTCCTAGGATGACCGTAACAGTGTACATACACAGGGGAGAGAGATGACAAGGGCCATCCACACCCTCCCAACTGCACTTCCCAGTACACACACGGTTACTATTATTATTATACTAATCATACCACTGTGGTTTTTTGTTTATAAATATGCGCATGATGCAAGGTAATTGTCTAAAACATAATACGATATGATCATGAACGCAGTTATGCATAATTAAGAACAGCTAAAAATGTATATAAATGTTTAGAGTAAAATTTTATGAATAATACCTAATGATACTTTCTTGGGACCGTAAAGCCAGGAGCAGTAATAAGGTGTGTCGTAGCTCTACCACCAGTCATAATTATATGTGGAAATGTGCTCGTTATTATGCTCCCTTCTCCCATTCCCCTCTCACATCCAATAATGCTGCACTTCTCTCTCTACTCTCTCTCTATGAGAGGAGGTCTAGTGAGAGGATGGGTACCAGAGTGCTCTTCCTCTCACTAACTCTGCTGACAAGCCTATCACTGAATGAATGGTTCGTTGTATCTTCTTGAGGTTATCTTGAGATGATTTTGGGGATTTTAGTGTCCCCGCGGCCCGGTCCTCGACCAGGCCTCCACCCCTAGGAAGCAGCCCGTGACAGCTGACTAACACCCAGGTACCTATTTTACTGCTAGGTAACAGGGGCATAGGGTGAAAGAAACTCTGCCCATTGTTTCTCGCCGGCGCCTGGGATCGAACCCAAGACCACAGGATCACAAGTCCAGAGTGCTGTCCGCTCGGCCGACCGGCTCCCATTATGTTGGAGGCTAGTGGCCACATTCTTAGGGCTAGTAAAACCCATATTTTGTGGATAACACATTGGTGGTAGGGGACTGTCAGAGGCTAAGCAGCTCGGTGTCCGCGCTATTGGTACACTTTTACATGTATCGCCTCCTATTGCAACTTTTCAAAAGTTTTAATCGCTTCATAACCCACAGAATATAACCAATTTTTTTTAAACATTTTATTACAAAGTTTCATCAAAGTAACAAAGGTAAATGAATTGTTATAGTTATGTTGTGTGTTTGCTGGGCATATATTGCAAGTTCTGGGAGAGAGTCATAGAGGGAGAGGCAGGAGGGAGGGAGGGAGGGAGAAAGAGAGAGAGAGAGAGAGAGAGAGAGAGAGAGAGAGAGAGAGAGAGAGAGAGAGAGAGAGAGAGAGAGAAAAAGAGAGAGAGAGAGAGAGATAAGTGGACAGAGAGAGAGAGAGATAAACGGACAGTGACTAGGGCTCTGCCAGGTATCCCATATAGTATATCAATAACGGAAATATGTGCCTGTCTGTCTGAAAGAAGACCCTCTCGTCTAGTCTCAATGTTAGGCACATACATAACATTGTTGGGTCATTGCTGTCATAAATGGAACGAGTGATTCATGATACTGTGCCAATGCTACCCTCTTTCCCTACGACTAATTTTGTCACATAATAATAGCTAAACTTGGAGTTTATTTAATTATATATTTGTTTCCCTCGTTTTGTTTTTCTTTTTATAGTGCAAAAAGATTATGCAATGATATTTGCTAAATGTAGAAATTAAAATCTAAATATCATAGTTTTTCTATAAGAAGCGGAAATAATGGACTGTTTGCTGCTTTGTGGCGGGGATAAGTTCGGAGGCAAAGGGATGATGGATGGAAAGTGAACTAATGCAGGTCGAGCTACCTGCATTTAAGTAATATTTAATTAAGTAGCCAATTTAGCCAATAAGTAATATTTAATTCAGTAGCCAATTTAGATAATGTATGACAAACAAAATGAAAAATGAAACAAAGCATTGGATGAAAAGATGAAATATTTTTTTGTAAAAATTGAGAAACATTCATATTTTGTGGAATATTTCATGCTAATATTTGCACGATGCAATATGCCAGCATCAGAGGAGGATGATGCCTTCGTCAGATGCCGTCATGAGATCCACCAGCATCCTGCTCTTCCTGTCTCCCTGCAAGGATCTCCTCGTCTCTTATCGTCTTCTTTCATGTCGCCTTCAAATCTTTGGTTTTACTTTTCCCTTTCCATCCTCTCGCATATTCCTTTATTCCCCTCTCTTCGTCTACATCGCTCCATTTTGCGTTTCCAATTTAGTTTACCAATCTTATCATCCAATTTTTCGACCTAATTCCTTCATTTCCTTCACATTTTTGCATCTCTCCTAACTTCCCAATCTTCTTAATTTCTCTCCTTTTCTATGTTCCTCATCTCTTTGCATCTCCCTTATCTATCTATCCTCCCCACTTCCATCATCTTCTTATATTTAAATCTCGTTCCTCTTTCCTTCCATCCCATCTCCCTCATCCTTCCTACCTTTCCCTCTTCTTCGACTCATGTGCTCACATATCTTCTCCGGATTTCTTTCTATTATTTTCACATTATCTTTCCTCTTCATCCCTTTTAACTCATCTCGTCACTTTTCTTGTATTCATGTTTTCCTTGTTTTAAGTTCGCTTTTCACTTTTCCTTTATCATTAGGTATTTCTATTTTCATTTCCCCTCTCTCAATCCTGTGTACGTTTCCCCTTCTCTAGATCCCTTCCGCTCCTGCCTGCATGACAGCCGCCCGAACTTCTCCCATGGTCAAAATTATTCACAACACGATTACCAATGTTTGTGAGGACGGGGCCGGCCACTGTTGGTTTAGAATTCTCTCTTGACAGTTGCCATATCTGTCCATTCTGCTAACGGTCTTGTTTGTCGTATAGGAGAACGTTAACGGTCTGGGGTTTATCCAAACGGGATAAATATTTTGACAGCATTGATAGAAATTTAACCCAAGCCCTTTAACAGGCTGACGCAATATTGGCAAGTCTGTTTACTTATATGTGTTTTCATAAGAAATTCTGTTTAAGACATGAGTCGTCATATTGCCCAAGTTTGTTGACGTTTTTAGTTGTCATATGAGCAAAATAAGAAATGGAACAACATTCACAAGGAAAACTCTAAAGGTTCCAGGTTTCCGTCAAGCTCATTTTCATGAATAGGGCAGTTTTTGAGCAAACCTTAACATGGGAGGTGACTCACTCGATGGAAGGTGAAGTGGCACCACCGGTGGGAGACATGACATTGGAATATATTGACAAACAAATCTAGAGAAGAACTTCACATGCATGCAGCTGAATAATCTGTGAAGGCGATCAAGAAGAGAAGTTGACTAGTTGTAGAGATGAATTTATTCATATTGAATAAATCATTAGCGTCTAGTCTAGTCTAATCTAGTCTAGTACCAAAATCGTGAATGTGGTGTCGGTTTTCAAGAAAGGAGAAAAATCACATGGTTACTCTATCTTGCCTTTAGCTAAAAGCTGTTGTAGGAGAATCTCAAATGCTCCTACATAAATAATTTACTCAAATAATATTTCCAGTACATGTCCAGCAGTTGACAGCAGAATCGTTTGTGACGATCTTTCCTTGACTTTAACAAGGCTTTTAATGCTGCGCCTCGAGCATCACTCATTAGAAAGTAACAAGCCCATGGTACTGGGGGAAGGTTATCTTAGGTTAGATTACAGTATAATTACAAAAGAAATAGGTTTCGCATAAAGAAGATAACGTGCAAATTAGAGCATGTTGCAGGAGGAGTGTCCCGAAGTCTTAGCAGTAAGACCAGACGGTATGGTGGCGCAGTGGTAGCACTTGCCCAACGCCTCGCAAGCGATTTGTCGAGGTTCAAGTCTTGACCAGGAAGGATTGTCTGTGCTTGAGCCCTTAACTGTTCATCTCTTTTTCACCCAGCGGTTATTGGGTACCTGGTTGTCAGCCAATCGGCGGACTGTTCTCTTGGAACTAGGTATTAAGGCTAACATGAGCTGTGGGAAGGGAAAGCTCTCAGCCTGCTAATCTCGATGTATAAAGACTTAAAATTTATTTCAGTCTTGAACTACTCTTTAGGGGCAAAAATATACTTGCTAGTTGGCCAGTTTGTGAAACATAACAGTCGTGGGATCGTTGAACGGTTTCAGGCGAAGTGCTGCCTTACTTGGGTTAACAAACCTTCTTCAGTTTGGTATATTGTATTGTCGTGATAGAGGTTTGGTTTAAATAAATGGAGCAGGTATAGAAACATAGATGATTTTAAGGAGATGTTGCCAAGTAGAACGAGAAGCAATGTTCAGGGTGGAAGCCAAACGAGCAAACTTAGGTGGAAACGCTAGACACAAACGAGTCACAGATATCAGGAAGAAGTTATTCGTTGTACAAGCTGTAAGTAAACTGAATACTGTGTCAAAGGCTTTCCAACAGTCCAGGAAAATGCAAAAATGAATAAATTAAATGTAGAAGTTGTCGGCGCTAACGCAAAATGAAAAACAATCACGAATGAACTGAACGCTTGTATTATACTACTAATACTGAAATAGCAGAGCCTAAGAGCTAACGCTCGACCCCAAAAATCCATTTGCGTTATACACACCAAAACCAAACACACACAGCCAGAGGGGAGAGTGTGGGGGAAAACTTAATGAAAATACGATCTGTCACCCATTAGTGTTCCCCCAAAACTAAGTGCACTTGGATGTTTGAGAATTCCGTATCATTTTTATATATCCTCACCATCACTCACACAAGCATGATAGGCGCCCGCGCGACTGAGGGAGTAAGATCATCCCAAACACAGAGACACTGTGGTCCACTATCCCGGAGTCCGACATCAGGCTCTGTAACTGGAAGCAACTCGATAGACAAAAAGAGCATTCAAGTTAGGGGAGGACCCGTCGAGGCGCGGGAATTCGAAGAGACATGATGCACGGATTTCGCATTTCCAACAAGGCTGTAAGAGGAATATATAAGGTCTCTGATGCAGTGATGGAGCGCCAGATGTTTGGGGGGGGGGTATATAGAAGGAAGGAATGGAGGACAAAATGCAGTGGAGGGTGAGAAAGGGAACGGTGAGGTGGTGGGAAGGAGGGGAAGGGTGTAGTGGAGGGGAAGGAAGGGGAGGGGTAACAGGAGAGGAGGAGTGTGGTGCAGTTGAGGAGGAGAAGGGATTAGAGTGTTACTTGTGGTAGAGGGAGGGGTGTAATGGAGAACGGGACTGGGAGGAAGATAACAAGTGAGAGGTGTCAGACTCTGGGAAGGCAAGAAAGGATTCTGCATCTGGGAAAGGGATATGATGATCGAGAAACGTAACATGAAGAAATTCACTGTATTGACTGACACAAGATGAGGAGGAAAGTGACCGTGGTGGTGAAGGTGCAGCCGCAGACAGAACAGAAGGCTGGGAACTGGCGAACAATGTAAAACTGGCGGCGGAGGACCTCTGTATACACCATCCACGGCCTGAACTATGTATTTCAAGACACAAGCCGCTGATCAGTGCTCAACCAGCTCGTGTATTCAGTGCCTGGATAAGCCACTGTCTAGACCGTGATTGGCTTGTATGCGCTGGTAGCTGGCGTTTCACATGACCCAGCGAACACAAGCGTCAATGGAAATCCCAGGGCATCAATACATCCTACAGCTACCCTCCATCTGTATTGATGGTGCCATGGTGTCTGGTCTGGCTTCTTGCGGACCATGTTCGGCACCATTTCCTTCAGCTCTCGCTTGTAAAATTCTCATTTCCTCTGCTACTCCATTGCTGAAACTTTATGGTCAGTGTTTCCACAAGCTAATTTAAGTTTCTAAGAGCTTACTTAACATATTGGTGAGATCGACGTTGTGAGGAGTCCGTGGGCCTTCCTCAAGAGTGACAGACCGTGTATAGTGACGCACGATGAGACGGGGTGGGCTGTATAGTGATGCAGGATGAGGAGGTGGCTGTATAGTGATGCAGGATGAGAAGGGTGTATATAGTGATGCAGGATGAGACGGGGGGGCTGTATAGTGATGCAGGATGAGGACTGTAATAGCAAGGACGTTACCCTGGGATAGTGACAAGAGGCAAATACAGTGACACTTATATTATTTGAAGCCCAGTAAATAACAAAGAGTTAAAGAGGAGAATACACAATGTAATAACGCCCAGCTGATAACCAGCACGCAGACCTAACCTTCGCAACGTGTCACAATCCAGCAGAATACATTACAGATTACAGAGAAAGGAGCAGAACACAGATCAGGAGTGAAGGTGATGAGCAGCCGAGTGTAAGGCGAAGGGGAAGAAGAGACTAAAGGAAGGAGATGAGAGGGACTGAGAACGAGAGAGGCAAGGGGAAACGAGGAGATAAAGAAAAGGCAATAGCAGAGAATGCAGGTGGACTGGAAGGAAGGGAGGGAGGCAGAGCGTGGACCATCAGAGGTTCCGGTGAGCCCTCGTCCCTTGGGATATGAGATGCAGACAGCGAGAGAGAGAAGGGCAGAGAAAGAGAGAGAGAGAGAGAGAGAGAGAGAGAGAGAGAGAGAGAGAGAGAGAGAGAGAGAGAGAGAGAGAGAGAGAGAGAGAGAGAGAGAGGCAGAGAGGGAGACACAGAATGAGACACACTCACACAGAAAGAGGGAACGAGAGAGAGCAAGAAAGAGTGAGAATATGATATGAGAGACAACCAAGAGAAACGGATTTCTAATTTTGCAGTTTATAAATAACACAGATATTCTCCTCCCTTTCCCCCTCCCCCCCGCCTGGGGCCTCTGTGACCCCCCCCCCCAGCTCTCCCCCAACACTCTCTGCCTTCGTTTAATAGCCAATTCAAGTAATTACCGTCAAAATCTTCTTTATTAATCTCATTTGTATGTTAGCCAGCGATGCAGGTGCTCCTCCTCATAGCACGCCGGGGAGACCTTTGGAATATATTAATTTTCCCGTTCCTGCTGGCCTATAAATTCCTCGTAGACTAAATGTGTGTGTGTGTGTGTGTGTGTGTGTGTGTGTGTGTGTGTGTGTGTGTGTGTGTGTGTGTGTGTGTGTGTGTGTGTGCGTGTGTGTGCGCGCGTGTGTGTGTGTGTGTGTGTGTGTGTGTGTGTGTGTGTGTGTGTGTGTGTGTGTGTGTGCGTGTGTGTGTGTGTGTGTGTGTGTGCGTGTGTGTGTGTGTGTGTGTGTGTGTGTGTGTGTGTGTGTGTGTGTGTGTGTGTGTGTGTGTGTGTGTGTGTGTGTGTGTGTGTGTTACCCTGGTCAAGTAATGGCTCATTAGAGCCGCTTTTCTTTACAGTGGAAGGGGTAATATAATGACTTTCATTCCTCCTCTTTTATGCCGTATTTTCTCTGAAGACCATTGACTGAGTTTGTTTCAGTGATCTCTAACCCGTTCCACTTACTTTCGTCTCTTATGCTAAGCATATATTTTTTTTTTACAGCTCTTCAGCTCATTTGATTATCAAGTCTCCACCCATGCACCCGTGTCCCTGTGCACCCGTGTCCCTGTGCACCCATGTACCTGTCCACCCGTGTCCCCGTGCACACGTGCATCCCTGTCCCCGTTCACCCGTGTCCCCGTGCACCCGTGTCCCCGTGCACCCGTGTCCCCGTTCACCCGTGTCCCCGTGCACCCGTGTCCCCGTGCACCCGTGTCCCCGTGCACCCGTGTCCCCGTGCACCCGTGTCCCCGTGCACCCGTGCACCCGTGTCCCCGTGCACTCGTGCACCCGTGTGAGAGAGAGAGAGAGAGAGAGAGAGAGAGAGAGAGGGAGAGGGAGAGAGAGAGAGAGACAGAGACATGGCTGATCACGTCTCCGCCAAGAAAGTCCTGGAAAAAGTGGGGAGGAGGAGTGAGGCGTGAACGTGGCATTTGTTGATTACGAGAATTCATACAAAGTGATAGTGGTTTATATCTAAAATCACTACCCGCTCCACCCGGCTCCACCTCCTGCATCTCTTCTTCCTCATTATCCCTTCCTCTCTCATCTCCCTCATCCACAGCTTCCATTGTGTTCTTCCAATGCTCTCATTTTCAACGCCTTTTACAACTCCACATGTTTCCATGTAGTAACCACCCTCATAATTTACACCTCATTTTTTTATACTCCACAACTTCCTCTTTTTTATCTACGCTTTGCTCATTTTTCCCTTCCATTCATCTCTTATTTACATATCTTCAGACCTCACATTTATATCTCTCACCAGTCTTCCTCATTTGTATTCTATGTCGTAGCTTCTTCATTTGTCACCTATCGTACGATATCTGCCCCTCACTGTGCCTTCATTTGCACCCCCAGACACCATCCCATTCTCCCAGCACACCCATGCCCTCCTTCCAACGTTTTTCCTCTTTTACCATTCACACGCATTCATACGAACATTTTCCCCCTTCAGCATCCACATGCATTCATCCGAACGTCCTCACCCCTCCAGCATTCCCCTACATTCCTCTGGACATCCTCACCCTCCCACTAAGGTCAATGACATCTTCCTATTCTATCCTCGCCACTCTTATTTACACCTGTTCATTAAGGAGACTCGCGTCTTAGTAACTCCATGTAAGAGGTCTCCGGAATATTAATTACTTTCTGAGCATGTGTCGTATATCCTGGAGAGTGGATGACGTCAGGGCCAGAGCCAATCAAAGACCAAGAAATAACGTGGTGGGGAAAGAATAGGAAGTGAGGATGGTTTGTTCGTTGCTTGGGTGTACTCACCTAGGTGTGCTCGCATAGATATGTCGACAGGATGCAGTGGTTCAGTGAAATTAATCTTGTTCCTTTTCTAAAATTTAGGTACAAAACTTCACAGTTCTTTCCGCTATCAAGTGATATACTGGAACAGAATGAGAGCAAACTTGTCAAACATGACCAGCCTTTAGTAAAGCCATGTTGTGAATCACTTATTAATAATTTATTTTCACTTTGTTTTCAAGACGTAGACGAATGGCATTTGCGACTATCGATCAAGCTATTTTTCCCACAATAAACTTTAAGCTAATTGGCCATAGCTCAATGTAAATAATCCATCTCCCTTGGATTTACAACTTTCCATGACTCCAGTACTCTGCTCAACTCCAATGGTTTACTGAATATACACGACCAGGGTTCACAAAGCACTTTGCATTCCTTAAGCACCCTGAAGGAATCACTTCACTTAAGCACTTTCCCTAATCTTTGTTTGATATAACTGAAAAGCCTATTTTGGATGAACAAAAAGCATGCCAGATTTTTGTTTAGTAGTCTCATTCTTATATAAATCAAAATCCCTCTGAGATTGGTGAAGTTACTGAGATGAGGCCAGTGGCTTCCCCATTTCCTTCCCTCTCTTTGCACCTCTTCCTTGCTTCTTCTGCCGAGTGGTTGAGTATGTTTTTACTCTGTATTCACTTTAATTATAATATTTGCCATATATAAACTGCCCCATATTGTATTATTCAATACCTACGTAAATGGTACACAAAGACAGCTACATTCATTTATGCAGCCTCTCCTATTCTATGTTTATAATCCGTGCACTATCTGTGTACATTTTAATCCGTTGGAGTACGTTTCTGGACGTGAGAGTGCGTTGTGGTGGTTGAGAGTGCTCTGTAGTCCTTAGAAGTGTGTTGTGGTCCACGAGTGCGTCACTCAACTCATGACGCTCGCGTCCATCGTTCTGGAGGCCACAGGTATACTTTCAGTCAAACAATATGAATGCGAATTAAATACCCCAGCGTATGTATTGATGCTCTGCTTGTCCTGCTCATCTTTGGCGTAATGTAAACCATCAGTATTCCTGTATATCGCCCAGGGAGAAATTTGCGGAGACGGCAACTGACAACCTTAACACGGAGGAAAATTGGCTGCCGTGTTTTGCATGAAGAGGAGGAAGACTGTGCCTGCATGGGGTCGGTGGGGCGTGGAGAGGACGTGGGTGGATAGGCGAGGGTGGAAATGGGGTGTTGAGGCAGTGATGAATATTTGAAGACCAGCCGCCTCTCTGCTGACAATATTAAAGATTCTGAGCTAGTGACGGAGGGATAGACATTATCTTGGGGCCGTTGACGATATGCAAATAAAGTTTCTGGACTTGTGATGGGGGTAATAACGGAGATTCTTACATCTGATGGTGTAATAACGAAGATTCTTACATGTGATGGTGTAATAACGAAAACTTTTACTTGTGATGGTGTAATAGCGAAGATTCTTACATCTGATGGTGTAAAAACGAAGATTCTTACTTGTGAATATACTCGTGTCTTTTAATCTAAAGTTATTGACCAGGACCTGTCTTACTCTACCGAGTTCCTCGTCAACCTGCTTCCAACTGGAGCTGTGTGTGAAGGCGCGGTTGTAAATAAATATGAATATAAATAGGAGCTGCCCCGTACAGGCTAATAGGCCCTTTGAAGTTTCATTTATTCTGCTTAAGTATACAGATACAAACAATGGCTATATAAATGAATAACAAGAATAACCGTAAACAATTAATAATGCAGCAGTGTGCTCATCTGATTATTCTTATCTTTTAACAAATAAGTAAAATCGTAAAGAAACACAGCACATTAAAATTTACTATCAAATCAAATATTCCTATTTACTGTATAATCTTGAAATAAAATCCCAAGGAGCACACGAGGAATAAACAATGCAGCTTTTCAAATAAATGCATAATAATGGCCAGAATATGAAAGAAACTACAGGTAAAATACATGAAATGTCATCAAAAATGCATAAACACGTGAAATAAAAATAAATGGGGAGACCTAATGGCACTGTAATTCAACTTTGTAACCTTCAATACACCCAAAGTGAGTGAGTTAAAGCCTCTCTAGAAATACTCTGAAGGAGCAAGTACTGAGTGGGGTTGACGTGAACAACGATAAAGCCAAATTTATGTGACTGAGAGAGGAGCTCCACGACTGTCTGGATCTTGCGTCAGGCAGTGAGGTCTGGCTCACCATTGGCTCTTCACCGTCTCGCGTCAGGCAGCGAGGTCTGGCTCACCATTGGCTCTTCACCGTCTCGCGTCAGGCAGCGAGGTCTGGGTCACCATTGGCTCTTCGCCGTCTCGCGTCAGGCAGCGAAGTCTGGTTCACCACTGGCTCTTCACCGTCTCGCGTCAGGCAGTGAGGTCTGGCTCACTATTGGCTCTTCACCGTCTCGCGTCAGGCAGCGAGGTCTGGCTCACCACTGGCTCTTCGCCGACTCGCGTCAGGCAGCGAGGACTGGCTCATCATCGGCTCTTCACCGTCTCGCGTCAGGCAGCGAGGTCTGGCTCACTATTGGCTCTTCACCGTCTCGCGTTAGGCAGCGAGGTCTGGCTCACTATTGGCTCTTCACCGTCTCGCGTCAGGCAGCGAGGTCTGGCTCACTATTGACTCTTCACCGTCTCGCGTCAGGCAGCGAGGTCTGGGTCACCATTGGCTCTTCACCGTCTCGTGTCAGGCAGCGAGGTCTAGCTCACCATTGGCTCTTCACCGTCTCGCGTTAGGCAGTGAGGTCTGGCTCACCACTGGCTCATCACCGCCTCGCGTCAGGCAGCGAGGTCTGGCTCACCATTGGCTCTTCACCGCCTCGCGCCAAACAATGGATTGGAACCAGGATCTCTAGGTACATGGGTAAGGCAAATCTCATATTTACGGAACTGAAAATGAAAAGATCTCCCAGACTTGATAACATATAACGATGTTGCACGAGAATACGACATGAAACGTGGGGTCGACCCCAACCCTCCTGCAACATTGCATACAATCACTATTCCTCCATGGAAAGATCCACGAGGTCAACTACAACCAAGTAGCCTCCAATCTGGAATAGAAACAGACAAACAGATAAGCAAACAAATACCGATTCCTCCAAAATCAAAACAGATTGTGTGGTGAGAGTGAGTATCGATCTTTTATTTTAACTGTGTCGATGATATATGTTTAGAAAGTGTTACGTGTTATTTTTTCATGATTTTCTTTTTGCGAGAATATCAATACTATTCACTTCTAAATCAAGACGGTACTTACTGGACTTTAACATGTTTTACAGTGAGTTTATAGGGTAACGTTATTATGAAGATGGCAAGTCTTACATATCTGTGCAAAATATTGGAATGAAATTAGGACTTATATTTATATATATATATATATATATATATATATATATATATATATATATATATATATATATATATATATATATATATATATATATATATATATATATATATATATACAACTGAAAACTCACACCCTTCTCCTCCTTCTTCTTTTTGTTCTTCTTCTTCGTCCATTTCTCCCCCCTCCCACCTGTCCCATCTCAAATCTTTATCCTGACCCCTTCCAAGTGCTGTATAGGCGTAGTGGCTTGGCGCTTTCCCCTCATAGTTCCCTTCCCTTCTCTTCTCTCCTCTCTATCCTCCTCCTCAATTTAACACGCCTCCTCTTCCTTTTGCTTCTCATCCTTCTCCTTGTCCACCTGCTATTCATCTTAGTCTCTTCATCTGCTTCTCTTGGTCCTCCTTTTCTTCCTCCTGCTCCCCACCCTGCTCCTCTTCCTCCTGCTACTCCTGCCCCTCCTCCCACCAGTAAACACAGCGGGAGGGTGGAGAGTGGGGCGGGCGTGCTCGACAATATGGCTGGCTACACCCTTACTTCATACATATTCGACGTTGCTGTGATCTGCCGGCTCCTCTCGTTGTGTTGCTGCCATCTGTTGCTGGTGTTGCGTATTGCTGCCATCTGTTGCTGGTGTTGCGTATTGCTGATGGGAAGGTGCGATGCTTTGATGCCCCACTGTAAAGGTACAGGGCCGCGATGGGCTGTTGTGATGGTGCTGTGCTTTGACACGCTGCAGAGATGGTACAGTGCTGTGATGGTGGTGTGTACTGATGTGTCGTGGGCTTATG
>NC_091206.1:10241868-10246868 GCF_040958095.1 Procambarus clarkii | reverse complement strand
TGGGTGTGACAGGCGTGACTAACAGACAGTGACGGGATCTTCATTATCCCCTTAAGGCTGGTGCAGGTGCCGAGAAGGGGATACCAAGCAACTCCATTCAACTGATGATGGGAGCGAAGCGATCAGTCAAATCCATTCACTTCCTGATGGGATAGAAGGGGAAGACCAGTCAGCCTTACTTACCTACTGATTTCAAGAAGGTGCGAACAGTCAGCTTAACTTCTCTGCTGATGAGGACCACCATACAAATTACCTAAACGTGGGTAGGAAGCTGAAGTTACGTTGAATGACTCGGACAGCAGTTACAAGCGGCTTCTTCACCTCACCTTCAGTCAGATGGAGAGTAGTCTGAGCACCTGTTCTGGTCCTGGTGGTTTCATACCATCCATTGATATACATTGTTTTTCGCCATGTGAAAAGATACGGAACATGACACAGCTGATCATGACACAGCTGAACAAGACACAGCTGACCATGACACAGCTGAACAAGACACAGCTGACCATGACACAGCTGACCATGATACAGCTGAACCAAACACAGCTGTCTAAACTGCTAAGCCAATAGCAGAGAAGCAGATGTCAGACATATTCGAGTGTATCTCTCCACCAGAATCATCCACGTACATGTTCCACAAGTTATAGCCACTACATCACTGATTTTCTGGTGACAATATAACATATAAATATTCTAAAGCATTTGTACAGTACAGTGCCAATACTCATACACTATACATCTAAAGAACGTGGAATAGTCCTTTCTTGAATGTTTGATGAATTCATTCTTTGTTGCTGTTAGATTTTATTTCACATATTTTCCAGTGTCAATTGATTTCTAAAAAGTGTTCCCCCACCTAAATGACAGAAAGAAACAATATATATAAAGTGAAGAGATATGTTACGTGAGTGTCAGAGACCTGAGGGAGAGAGCTCAACCTCACCAACCTGAAGGAGACTTGACATGAGAAACATAATAACATACAGGATATTTAAGGCTATTGACTGAGTGGACCGAGAAGAACTGTTCTCAATATATGTCAGTAGGACTGGAGGGCACACGGAGAGAACCTTCAGTTCCAGATAAGTCTGATGACTTATAGACGGAAGATTGGGGAAGAGATATTTCATAGATGGAAGCTTGAGACACAGATAGCCTTTGTTGGAAGCTTAAGACACAGATGGCTCTTGTTGGAAGCTTGAGACACACATTGCTCCTGTTGGAAGCTTGAGAGACATGAACTATGGTGATGTAAGAAACATTTAGCCTAAGAGTAGCACGAAAATAAAGTGAACTGAAGGAGTCTTATACCATATTATCTTACACAGAGACGTAATACACATGCACTGGGTCAGTTGCCGTTGTGTAAGAACGATGTTAACTCAAATTTCGGGACCCAAGTGCTGAAGTTCGGCGCTGCATGTTCAATTAAGGAATTATAATCAAGTGAAAGAACACACACATGACATTTAACATATCCGGCCTGACCTCACTATCATTTTTCATACAAAAAATAGTTTTGCCCTGAAATACATCTTTGATATAACTAGTTACTGCAAACTTATAATTTATATATGTAAATATTTGTAAAATTCTAGTAGATTTAAATGACATATTAAGGTAGAGATAGACTGAATAATATGATGGCATATATATAAAAGCTATTATTTTATTTGGAAAGCGGATTACTATCCCATGGAAAATGTCTCCCAGAATTTTGCTGACAACGGGAGAGAGAAAGCCACGTCCGCAACACAACAGTGAAAGGTCAGCTGAACAGTGAAACGACAGGAGAAAAAATGCAACAAAACAGCAATCTCACCCCCCTACCCCCCCACCCCCCACCCGTTCCTTTTCCTCCATGTCTCTTTGACAGCCTGAAAATGTCAGCAGAAGAGCGGCCCCTTCCTCTTCTGCTGGCGGGCACAGCGGCACACTGCCAGCTGGACATGGAGCGCCGATATCGTTCTTCACGCCGGGTAAACAAATATCACCTCCCACCCTTTGTATACATTGCCAGAGAAATGTGCCGTCATTCCTGGTCCCTCTGTGCCACCACCACCACTATCATTCCTGGTCCCTCTGTGCCACCACCACCACTATCATTCCTGGTCCCTCTGTGCCACCACCACCACTATCATCCCTGGTCCCTCTGTGCCACCACCACCACTATCATTCCTGGTCCCTCTGTGCCACCACCACCACTATCATCCCTGGTCCCTCTGTGCCACCACTATCATTCCTGGTCCCTCTGTGCCACCACCACCACTATCATCCCTGGTAGCAGTGATATACAACCCTTCACCAAATGACAGAAGGCTCAGGGAAGACTATGATAACAACAACATGGTAGTTAACACTATATTTGAGAAGACAGTCTCTGCTGCCTGTAGAAATAGATCCCATCTGCTCATCATGGGAGACTTCAATCACGGAAGGATAGACTGGGAGAACAAGGAATCGCATAGAGGAGAGGATACATGGAGAGTAAATCTAATGGAGGTAGCGACAAGAAACTTTCTAAGCCATCATGTCAGGGAACCCACAAGGATGAGAGGAAACGATGAACCAGCGAGACTCGACCTAGTCTTCACTCTGAACGACTCCGACAAAATGGAAATCGGCTTTGAGGTCCCAGTAGGAATGAGCGACCACAGTGTACTGGCCTTTGAGTATCTGGTTGAGGAAGGGTTATTGAACTCGAGGAGGAGTACTGAAAAAAAAAAACTGGCATTCCGAAGGGAAACTATGAGGAGTTAAGAAAATTCCTAACAGATATAATATGGGAAAGAGAGCTTAGGGGAAAGACGGCCCAAGATATGATGGACCTCATCACGCAGAAGTGCAAGGAAGCAGCAAACAAGTTTGTCCCAGCCCAAAAGGAAAACAATGAAATGAAGATGAGTTTCTTCATCTTCATTAGGTAGTGATGTGGTGGAGGCTGACTCCATACACAGTTTCAAATGTAGATATGATAGTGCACAGTAGGCTCAGGAATCTGTACATCGGTTGATTGACAGTTGAGAGGCGGGACCAAAGAGCCAGAGCTCAACCCCTGCAAGCACAATTAGGTGAGTACACACCCAGCGTGCTGCCAAGCGAGGTAGGGACAGAGCACATCCTCTGTAATAACACACATGTATTGTTAATCATACAGTAGCCTCTCATAGCATGGGCCGCCTGTGACCGTTTACACTCTCTGATGACCCCGCCACGTGCTGGTAAATTGTGTATATAACATAATACATTACACATATACATTCATAGTGACTGAAGAATAACTAGATATTGGTGATCTATATATATAGAAACTATTGATGAACAATGACTAAACCGATAAATAAATGTGCGAATAAGAAGAAAATGACGAACCAATTTGTAAATACGAAGAGAGAGAAAGAGAGGGAACGGGAGAAATGACTCTCGTACAGAAGCTTGTAAATCAGGCCGCGTCTGGGAGACAAGGGCGCTGCGCCCGTCGGCGACGGGGCTGGCGATGTGAAACTGATATTGTGGAACTCATATCCGGCCGACCAATGGGAAAATTATATCTTATGCATTCTCCGGAGAGCCTGGGAGAAAATGTTATTCAGAAAATGATTATTGAGACGCTGAGGCAAAGCGATGTTTGGGAAATGGTGAAAAGAAAGCAGGATGACGAAACCAATGTTTCATGGCAATGGGTGACGCTGCACTGATATGTCTGGCGTTTTATTGTCGGAAAATGTAAGAGGAATTTTATATATCTTTACCCAACCTTATATATGGACGTTCCTGACAACTATTTACACATGAAGCCAAGTGGAAGTATGCGCGCACGCACGCACGCACGCACACATGACGGTTGAGAGGCGGAACCAAATAGCCAGAGCTCAACCCCCGCAAGCACAATTAGGTGAGTACACACACAAGGGGGCCGGTTGCTGAGCGGACTGGACGTGTGGTCCCGTGGTCCCGGGTTCGATTCCGGGCGCCGGCGAGAAACAATGACCAGAGTTTCTTTCACCCTGATGCACCTGTTACCTAGCAGTAAATAGGTACCTGGGAGTTAGTCAGCTGTCACGGGCTGCTTCCTGGGGGGGGGGGTGGAAAAGAGAAGGAAGAAGAGAGAGAGAGATGAGTATGATGAAGATGATGACAAAGGGAGAGAAGAGAAGTATAAATTCAGTTTGAAATCGCAAGGTAAATCTGATGGAATTATCAATTATTCAAATGGCACTAGAGAGATAGAGAGAATAGTAAGATGAGATTAAGGTCCAGTGGTCGTATCCAGCCTCAGCTGCGAGTGTGCCCTGAGCACCTTAGCACCGGCAGTGCTTTAATGCAGCTTATAATTGTGACCAAATCCACTCGTATAAGGAAAGTTGTGAGCGTTTATCCACTTATTTGTTTCATATTACAAATTGAATCGACGACTTTCCTGCCTCCTGAGACGGTGGCAGCGGGAATCATTGGTATGCTGTCAACTAACTCCTTACAACGTAAATCACTTCTTGTGCCGGCCCTTGCTGGAAACATTTCCATTTTCTCTCCTCTGCCTCATCCCTCGGCCAGTCTGGTGAAGGATTTTACCAGATGATACATTTTGATTTTAAGGCCACGTCTTACGGCTGACTTTTCGCCCTCAATGTTTTGTCGGTAATGCATGTTGAAAAAACTTGTATACTGACATTTCATTCAAAGGCAACCACCTAAAGTTGCTTTCGAACGAAGTTATAATGTAAATAAGTTTTGGGGGCGTGTGAGCGGAATGATAGTTACAGGAGGATGAAGATGTTCATCATTACCCCTTCTCTAACCCCCGCTTCCTTCCTGGTGAGTACAGGAACAGACCACGTCTGGCGCCTGTTAGCAGACCCAGGCCTCTCCCTTCCCGTATTGCTCAAGGTTAACTTTATCTTATTAGGGTTTCACTTGGAACACGAGCCACAAAACTGATTAACTCTCTCTGTTGCTCTCTCTACCAGCATAATTGGCTCCTAATATATAGCTGATAGTGCATG